>NC_051156.1:93113629-93299892 GCF_013339745.2 Dermacentor silvarum | reverse complement strand
TCTAACAATTAAAAACATGGCTAGCACGCGAGAGCTGTTAGCTTTAGCGGAACGCATGGGGCTTGAGGGAGCAGAGCTAAAAGCGTGGTTCGCCGAGCGGCAGGCGCGAGCGCGAGAAGAACGTGCTACCGAGAAGAACGTGCTACCGAGAACGTGCTACCGAGCGAGAAGCGAAAAGAGAACACATTGAGCGCGAGGCACGTGTTTTGCAGTTGCGTCTGAGGGTCGCGGAGGCTGATAGGGCACGCTCACTGAGAGAGATTTGCGAGCTGGAGTCGTATGCAAGCTCTATTGAGCAAGCGTTTGACGCAGGCTCCAGACTCAGCAGTTCGAAATATCTGTCTAGCGATTGCCCCGAACGCCGTCGCAGTCTTCCGCTCGAAAAAGGCACGCAACCAGGGGGCAGCCGAGAATTAAACAAGGAACGGACCAGCGTAGGTCCCGATATTAACCTCAGGGACGCTGAGGATAGTTCAGGGAGAAGACAGCAGACAGCTTCTCATGAAATCGAGGCACGCGTGCGCATCTGTGCTAGAAAAAGCACCTTGGATAAAGAGGCACAAATGCCTTCAGAAAGCCCGATTGACTGGGCAACGGTGCGCAGTTGTAGTGACCTCGAAGAGGACACAACCGACAAGCAGGTACGCTTGCGAACCAGTGCAGTTGAAAGCACATCGCATAAAGAGGCGCAGATGCTTCTACAAAGCCCGACTGATTGGGCAAACGTTCGCAAAGCCAATGGCCTCGAAGAGTGCGAGGCGAGCGATGAAATGCTCCCCCACTCTTCCGGTGTACCACTTGCGGTGGTGATAAGTGGCCTCAATAGGTTTGAGGACCACTCGAGTACCTCACCTCAGGTGAGGATAAGTCCGCCTGCCTGCAATTCCGAAGGCCACATAGGCCAATGTAAAATGTACATGAGTACAGAGCTCCTTGTGAAAGAGTCCAGTGAAGACTCAAGGAAAGCGATTCGTGACTTGCGCACCAAGTCACCACTCGCGTCAGCACCTGATGTATGTAAGCTAGTTTTGCCTGATGGCTTACTTGCGGAGTTAGAGACATCGCAGGGTGATTACACTGAGGAACACAGTGGGGGCATCTCGCCGAGTAATCTGGTAGAGGATAGCAAAGCGACTTTGTATTCCTGTTTGTGTAATGGGGAAGCAAATCGGTCCTCTCCGTCAGCAGAAAAGGAAAGCAGTTCCGCTGAGGTGCCGTGTGCATTATTGTGCGATGGGTCCCAGCTACATGTCGGCGTGCCTGAAGTGTTCCCTACAAGATTTGTGCCCGAGTGCACATATACAGAGCACATTTCGTTTAGTGCCAATGAGACCCAGCTTGTGACTTTCGAATCAATTCAACACCTGAGTCAGGTCATTCAGGGGTCCTCGTATGTGCGTTTCCCAAGATGCAAGAAATTGGCCCCAGTGCGGTTTTCACGAACGCAGAAAAGACGCGCGGTTCGTCTCATCTGGGACGCGATAACCTAAGAAGCTAATCAATAACCGGTTGCCATCTCAGGATTTTGACCTTGAAGAATAGAGGACTTGGTCTGCAACTTTAAAGTATTTTATTTGAAGTTGTTTTTGTGAGTGTGCTTTATACGCTTCATGAACATTGCTTGGACTTGTAAGGGCTATGTTAATTAATGTTGTTTGATATGCCCGATGAACTGTGCATGGAACTGGTCAGGGTTAGGTGGTGTACCACCCGCAAGGAACGTTATGTTAAACAATGTGTGTGGTGTTTAGAACATATGTGTCAAGAGCGTCGCGCACTAGCGGCAGTTTTTCCTGTGGAAAAACTTGTCCCAAAAAGGGGCTTATGTGATGTGTGGTGCGCGACGGTGATATTTGTGGTGTGCAACAAGGTGCGGTACATTCAAACAAGAAGCAGACAAGGAGAGCACGTGCCGCTCTACCTCGCCGCGCCGAAAACGACGACGCCGAAGACCGTCCGGCGCGCGAACACGCGGCACAAGAAAAACACGAAAAGAAAGCCAATCCAATCACAAAGGAACACGGAGCCTCGAGCAGCCAATGAGAAATCGACGAATCGACCAGAGCAGCAGAAAAAGGAGCCGCGCTGGCAGTAGGGGGAGGAGTTCAAGAAGCGACACCAGGACAAGGTCGGCCACCGGATCGGGAGTTGAAGACGGCCGTCGGGTTCCGAACCCGAGCCACCAGGACTTCACCCGGCCGGGGCCTCCTGCCAACCCGTTCCTGGGCGCCGCCACTCCATCCGTTCGAGAACTGCTGCCCGAGGCCGGCGAGCGTCTGCGCCCGTGGGCAGAACGAGAGCTGTCGGGCTACGGGCCCGAGCTCTACGACCAGCTGCCCGGTCAGAACGCCGCCACCGTCAACCCCTGCTGCCAAGCCGCCTGCCTTCCCGGGCATCGCCACCCTGCCCGATAATCAACTGCTGCTGCCCGAGGCCGGTGAGCGTCTGCGTCCGTGGGCAGAACCTGAGCTGTCGGGCTACCAGCCCGAGTGCCACGATCAGCTGCCCGACCAGAACGCCACCACCGTCGGCTCGTGCTGCCGAGCCGCCTGTCTTCTCCCACCGAGCCAGAGCTGCCACGCTCTGGTAGCCTGTACGACGTTCCGACACGACTTTTGGTGAGACCAACACCGCTTATCTCGTCGTCTCGTCTCCGCTGCTCCGCGTCGAGACTATAGCACGCGCACATGCCCGCTTCCTGCCCGAACTTGCCCGATATCATTAAGCGTTCTAGCTACATGTTTTCATATTATCTTTCTGTGTTTGGTTTATAGTTTTCTTTTCGTTCTAGTTTTAATTATTAAAAGTTTGTGTGTTTCTCAACAAACGGCTTTGTCCTCGATTGGGTTCTGGGAGGCTCCGCCTCAGAGAACCGCCAGAAAACATTAACACAAAAGAACCTGCACATCACAGTGTCCATCAAGACAATCGGAAGTAATAATCACAAAATTACGCTGCCGTGTCCCACCATTAAACTTCTATTTACACAGGGCTGGTCTGGCGATATCGCCGCTGTGTCCATTCTGTCTAGAAATAGAAACCGTAAAACACTACTTTTTAATATGTCGTCGGTATAAATTACAAAGAAAAAGGCTTCTTGAAATTCCGCTCGCTAAATTAGGGGTAATTTAACATCAGAAATAGTACTCTCTTTCGGTGCCTCGGTATTCGGATTTAGCCACAGGGACGTGTTCTATGCCGTTTGTGGTTTCATTCAATCAACAAAACGAGTAAAATTTTAAATCCATACTTTTACAACTAGAGATATAGCATGACATTTATATTATAAAAAGTGCAGTATAGGAAAATTATTCTGTCTGTTCTGATTACTAAATTGCACTGCAACAGTAGTTTCAAAAAGCGTATCTAAAAGCTCAGGTACCCAATTCTTGGCCAATCCCCCGAAGTGGGTACGAGCCATGTGCTGAGGATATCATCATCATCATCATCATCATCATCATCAGGCTGTTTGGCGCACGGCCGGCTGTCTGCTTCTGTCGACGAAAGCCCAGTCTTAAGCACCTTACTGCAGGAGGCATTGCGTCCTCCTGCATTTCGCCGTACTGGGTCCTTCCAGCGAGGGAACGCAATCAACGCTTCCCTTGTCATCGCTGCCGTACCTGGGACTACCTTGATCTCCGAGCTGCCAAGGCATGCCGTCCACGTTGCCTTAGACATGGATTCTCGCCGTCCTGGATGTGTCCTGTTTTCAGGGAACGCCGTCCACACTTCCCATGCCATGGATCACTGCCCCATAACATCAGCGACCTCTCAGCCACCAAGGGATGCTGTTGACGCTCCCCTGGCCATCCTTCCGGTAGAGTGCACTAGAATGTGGGAGTGGGTCCAGCTGACGCCTTAGCAAGCGCATAGGGTGAAGCAAAAACGCGGTAAATGTGGCTGCGCTGCCATCGCCTTATTCTGAATCTCCGGCCAATAAACGTTGGCTCCGGCTGTTTCGGCAGCGCTCATTGGCTGAGGCGAGCTCGCGGGCTGAGTAGCTGTCGTCTGCTCGACGCACCGTCCTTGTTGCGTCGTTTGCGCTTTTTCCGCCGATATTTTTACCATTTTATTTACAATAGATCGCTGGGGAATAATCTCAGTGTTACCGCCACCGAGTATCCGCCTGTCAAAGCTCCATGCAGCTGCGGTAGGGTCTCCGACGCGATAAGCGTCCGGCCGGCGAGCGGGGCCGCTCATTCGGAAGAAAGTGACGTTGGCGCCACCTGGATTTTCAATAAAAATGCCTCAGCGCAGAGTCCTCGTTGGAGCCACTCCCCAAATCTAGTACACTCTACTTCCGGCTGCAGTGAGTACCACGGCCGCCACCAGCCATGGCTCAACGGATGCCGTTCACGCTCTCTTGACCACTGGTCTTGCTGGCCCGAATACTGCGGCCGCTGCAGCCGCCTCAGTGTGCGTGATTTACGACGCTGGCTCAACTGGCGGCTCAACCGACCGCTTGATCTACATCATGGGAGCCATCTCGCTGCTGTCACAGTAGCTGGACTCCTTCGTTTCAGCCACCTCCAGTTTCCCGCTAGCAGCCTTTCCATCAGCGGTTGCCTCGGAACTATACCAGAGTTTCGCGGATTTCAGAATGACCCCATTCTATGGGTGCAAGCAGCCAACGTGCTCGGCACACGCCATGCCTGGCTCCACAACACGATATGGCCGGTTGCAGCGGGGCGACTTCGAGGTGGCGCCAAGGCCTGGGACAACTACGAAGGCCACAAGTACCGGTAATGAGCAGAATGGAGCGCTGCTTGATGGCTGCTTTTCGCACACTGGCGTGTGCCTGCGACGAGCCCGACCAGCCACTGCTCAGCGACCGGCGTTCGTGAGACACCCCGCTTTGACGCTCCAGTCGTGCCCAGTAATGCCTCGCCAGGGAGGCCAGCAGGCGGCCCGCCGCAGAAGCCGGCTCCCCGAGTGTCGTCGTCGGCCCCATCGCAGACGGTGGGATGGGGCCTACAGGCTCTCCATCACTTGGGCACATGGAAGCGCTGGCTGATCGGGTGACACCATCGGCTTTACTACAGCCGGCGGGAATATACCGGCAAACCACTGCACCTCCTGTGACCCACCGCCTGCCAGCCTCCGAGCTCACGCTTTTCGGAGGCTCCGTTCAGCTCATAACAACGGTTGGCGGAAGCGAAGTTCGAGTTCACGAGCGACCGCCGTCTATGCCTCTGAACATCGTGGGCCCGTTGAGCTGCGATGATGGGCAGCTACAAGTTCACAACCGTGATCTGTCTACGGATTGCGCAACGATATGCTTCTGCAACCGCCGGAGTCATACGTCGGGATTTGGCAGCAATCGTTGGCCGAGCGTGCGGCCATTCGCCCCGCACTGAGTGAGGTCTCGCTAAAGGAAGCCAAGGCGGCTAGCATCGCTGACACCGTAATTAACGAAGAACGCTCAGAGCTCCCTATCAGACGGACAAGATACCACAGACTCAAGCTCAGAAACAGCTGTTCCCTGGTTCAAGGGCGGAAAATATCGCGGCTTCTGACCAGGAATCACTTTTGACTCCGCCATCGGACATAGAAGACTCGGCAGCAGTCGGCATATTGTCGAGCTTGGCAGATTCGAGTACATTGGCGAGCCTTGATCCGTCACTGGCAACGTTGCGAAGAGGCGCGCGATGGTGGAGCAGAGGATTTCGCTGTTTGTACGACGCGGCAGTGCGGCCAGCCGCTGTTCAGTGTGCCGTGCTTTGCAAAGTGCGACCCGAGCAAAACACTCAGTGCCATCCCCATAGAAGCTGGTTGCGCACAGGACGGCCCTAACGATGACGACTCCCATTCCCAAGTCATGTCGATTGTGGATTTCCATCACCAGCGCGCTCTCATAACCACCTCAGCTATCTTCGGCAGCGTGGCCGAGTGTAATGAAGACAAAGACGCATTGAGGCTTCCGCGCTCGGACTGTGAGAGCGGGCAGACGGAGAAGACGACGAGACAGAGGAAACAGGCGATCTGGCGGGTAGCCGGCTGTCTGCTTCTCTCATTCATTACATATATATATATATATATATATATATATATATATATATATACAGTGAAACCTCGCTAATGCGCAGTGGCATAATTCGAACGAACGGATAATTCGAACTGGCCCCCATGGTCCCGGCAAAGGGACGTGTATTTGAATGGGGAACTCTCCTTAATTCGAACCGGAAACACGCGTCATGGTTAAATCGAATTGTAAGAGTGCCCGTCCGCATAGACTACTTTTCATGCAATCCGAAGCCGAATGCCAAAGTTTGACGCGTCAGCCGCGGTAGCGTCGCAAACCCGTAACCATGTGCTGGAAGGCCTCATGTTTAAAATCATGCGACCTCACGCGCTTGCAAGGGCGCCGTCCTTTTCTGTAAAACGGCAGCGCGGTAATTTTCCGTTGAGGAGAATTCAGAGGCCGCGCTGCAGCGTGTGAGTAGACTCCAGTAGATGCTGTTGGAGCCGCGCCGAAAAAAAAAGATCACTCAGGCGCAAATTACAGATTATTTCAAGGCAGGATCTGCGTCAATAAACTCATTTTGGGAGGTGACGTGGCCTCGTGTTGTTGCATGTGCGCTGCCACGATGCATGGAACGATTGGCGCTGCGTGCGTGTTCGGACCCGAAAGTGCGCTCCTGCTTCTCGGGATTCCCGTTTGTCCGCTGCGTATGCCGTACTTGCTTGCACGCTTCGTAATTGTTGACATTGCGCTCCTAAAAACGTGCAGTAGGCCTACTTTATAGCGCATACGTTTCTAATATTGGCACTGTTTGTTAGTACCGCTAATAAAACGGACCCCCGCTAGTTCCAACTCCAGTTAATTCGAAAAGATTTTCTATCTCCTCGGAGTTCGAATTGGTTCGACTGTACATATATCGTCATCATCATCAGCCTATATTTATGTCCACTACAGGACGCAGGCCTCTCCCTGCGATCTCCCATTACCCCTGTCTTGCGCTACCTGATTCCAAGTTGCACCTGCAAATTTCCTAACAGCATCACCCCACCTATATATATATATATATATATATGTATATATATATATACATATATTAGTCACAAATTCACATGTTTCCTTACAGAACACCAATAGCCAGGGTTCAGTGTATTTTGTGCCGTCGAAACGTCCCACGTGTCTATTCTAGTTTCCTCCGGCTCCTCGGGGTGGCGGTCCCGTCGTCCACGAGAATGTATATAGAAAACAAGAAAGACAAGTTGCCAGTCTCCATTTTGAATTTCACCTCTCTTGTGTCGTCGTAATGGGGAGGCCGGGTATATATTCCTTCTGTTCGTAGGCGCGTTGCTCATCGGGAGTCCGGCCTATACGCGAATATGATGGAATATGATATAATAACAATAACAGAGGTTATAGAAGAATGTGTACTTATAGTCACGATGACCACTCATCAATAAAATAAATGTGTTCGTACCTTTGTCCAGAATTCTGCGTCACCTCTATATCGTGTGGTAAACAGCTTCGCTGGTCATGAACCTTCACAGAGTGGAATGGCTCATGAACTTTGTTGCAAGCAGCGCCGTAGATCAAAATGAACGCCTTCTTGCAGTCCACCACGAACATTACAGTCACTCTCATGCAGCCGACCATTTAGGCATCGGTTTGCATGCCCAAGATACCGTTTATTGCATGGCAAATTCCTGTGCGTGGGCTTTTCCTGCGCACACCCCACGTACCGTTTGTTTTCCTGTGATTGATAGCGCATCCATGGCGTCTTTGCGAGAATGCTGTTCTTGTACACGTAGCCTCCCTAACTTGTTAGGGGTGACAGAAAATATACACACAACTGATGACGCTTTTAAAACCACTTCAATTGATTCAGCCACCGTGCAACACAGACCTTAAGAGCAGTATTTGAAAATATAAATGACCGACATTAGTTTAATAAACAAGGGATGACGACGACTACATCCACGTCAAGTGCGCACCATTTCTGAAGCGACGAATAAAGAAAGCACCCAATTAAGCCGCGGTACGGTTAATTTTTCTTAAACTGTAAATACCCTTTCCCGCTAAAAGAAATCGGCCGGCATGTGCGCGCGATTGCAAAGTGAGCCGAGGTGGACTTAAAAACAGAAAGAAAGAAAAGGAATGAAAACGCATCGTGTGGATCAAAACTAGCGCGCGTATATATATCGGTGTTTCGCGCTTTCGCTGGCGTAGTTCTCGTGCTGCGAGCGCTTTCGTTAGGTCGTACACACCAATCCGCCCAACGCACACCCTGTTGTAGGCATTTCTACCCGACGTGGCCGTTGGCCGGGAAGGCGTGGCATTCGCGCTCCCACGTCGGCAAGGAGGGACACGTGCCAGCAAGCGCCCGATGGGAAAAACAATGGCGCGTCGTCGCGTCATGGCAACAACAGAGGCTCTCTCCCAGCACCGCGATCCTACGCGTTTTCCGATGCGTATGAGCGTTCGCGAAATACGGTTGTGCTGGCCAACTCCTCCGGGAACGTGGCGGGCGCGCCGGAAGAGGTGCGCGGGAGTAGCGGAACAACGCTTGGCCATCGCCCGATGCTAATCAGTCGTCGGGCCACTCGCGCGCTGCTCACGCGCGCCTAAATTGGCTCTACGCTCTTCGGGCGTCCGTCGGCACCGACGAAGGAACCAACTCGGTATCACGGCGCAGGCGCGAAGGCTATCGCGGGACAACTTTCCATTCTGGTATCGCATCCCGTCGTCATCATCATCATCTTTTGCGTCCAGTGCGGTGGTGCTATTTCGGGCACTCTCAGATTCCGCCATATTGCCAATTCGCGATCTCGATCACGTCGGATTGGTTCACAAGAGGCCTATCGTTTCTCTCGTTAGCCCAAAAGACCAACATGGCGAGAGCAAGAGAGAGCGAAACAACAACCTTATTTAACGCGCGACGTAGACCGTGACCGCCGAGAACTGACGAGATATGGCAATTTCCGGAATAGCTGCCATGGACGAACAGCTCTCCCAGCGATCTCAGAATTATCCCTATCTTCCGTTAGTCGATTCGTGCATAGTCAAGAGTTCGACGAAAGCTCGTCTGGTCAGGTAGCATGTTGGGTTGATGAATATTACGGTCACTTCATGACCAAGTCAAAACAGTTGTTTTGACGTTTCGGAGCCTGTGCAGGTTCCTTGTTCACAATGCAGCAGACGTAGCGTCGTTGTCCAGTTAAACATGCAGCATATGACGTAATGAATGGGCTGAAACTTGAGGCATGTTTCCGTCTGTCCTGTTAACGGTATCTGGCGTCGTCTGTATCAGCAGATTCCAGCATCAGTCTCGTTGTCGGATTTTTCTCTTTAGCCATGACTGCAGCATTTTCCTAAGCGATAGAGTGCTGACTCTTGCGCACATGACCGCCAGTGCGTTGTACACGCGGCGGTGATTTTGAACATCGCCCTTGTGCTCTTTCAGTCGTCGAATGAAGTTTCCTGTTTCGCCAATATAACAGAAGTTGCAGTCATGGCACGGGATCTTATAGATTACCCCCGGGAACTTTTCGTCTTGTAAGCGGTCCTTCATGTTGAGCTTGTTAGATGGCACATGCGCAACGCGTAAGTCATATTTTGAAAATATCCTTGAAAGCGCTTCGCTGATACCAGGTATGTAGGGAATGCTGGCCCGTTTTTGATAAGCTCATTTCTCAGATGGCTGAGGATTCAGCAGCCGTTTTTCGATTCTGCGAACAAAAGCAGCCGAATTCATAGCCGTTATTGGACAGTTCTTGGCGTACCGTAAGAAGTTTTCTTTGGAGTTCGTCTTCACTGGAGCATTAGTGGGTGGCCCGATGAATCAAAGACGACACGACAGAAGTCTTGTGCCCAGTTGGGTGACAGGATGCAAAGTGGAGGTAGCGACCGGTATGGGTCATTTCCCGATAAACGGAGAAGGATAGGCCGCCGTCGGAACGACGTACGAGTACGTAGAGGAAAGGCAGCTTGCCGTTTTCTTCTAGCTTCAGAGTAAATTGTATGGTCGGTTGTATGGCGTTGAGGCTTTGTAGCAACCGGTCGACGTCGTCTTTGTGCACGATACAAACGCAGTCGTCCACATAGCGCAGAAAAACTTTCGGTGCAGGTTTGAACTCAGTCAGAACTTTTTTCTCCAGTGCTTCCGTCACAAGGTTTGCGGTTGTAACGGATATTGATGCCCCCATAGCAGTACCTTTGTCTGCTTGTATATTTTAGAGTTGTAAGTAAAGTACGTGTTACTTCAACAGAAATGAAGCAGTTCAAACAGCTCTGAAGGATCCAGGGGTGTCCGGTCAGCGAGGCTGGCGTCCATGGAAAGGGCTTCTTTGCAGGTCTCGATGGCCGAGTCGATAGGAACACTAGTACATAGCGAAGTTACGTCAAACGACACCATCACATCGTCATCACTGAGATGAAGGTCACGCACAGTTCCCACGAATGCTGAAGCGTTCTCAACGTGTGTTGTGGTGTGGCCGGCTAGGGGGCTGAGTACTTGGTGCAGATACCCAGATAGCTTGTAGAGCGGTGAACGAGTGAAGTCGACTATAGTCGACTTCACTCGTTCGTACCGCTCTACAAGCTCGTGTGAGCTCTAGAAATTCATGTGAAGACTGAAGAACAAAGTTTAGGCAAATCCGCACAGTACCCGTCAATGCCATGCTTGGCAGTTCCCATAGACAATGCAGCGCCCAGAGTTCCCTGAAACAACTTCTATAGGACACTCTATGGTGTCCATGCATCGCGCTCACGCCTATAACGACGGCTTCCTCAGAGTAACCGAAATCAGTTTTGATGGTCACGCTTTTGCCGTAGTGCAGACGCCGGAAGCGACCGCTGGCGTCATGGCCCGCATTTTTCTTTAGAATACTAACTGAGGCGGGCATTCGGCCCAGGCACGACCCAGAGGATAAAGCCTGTCTAACTAAAAACGTTAGTTCCCTAATCAAGGTAGACCCGATTCCGCGCAACATTCACTCAGTCCACAATGAGGGTAGCAGACGCGCGAGAGCTCAGGCAATCCTCAAACAGATCACTCGACAGGGACTATACGCTCTATTCGTAGACGCCGCTAGATACGACAGCGAAGACGCGTTCGCCCTATCGGTAGTGGATGCGAAAGGCAATCTGGTGAATGCGGCCTCAGTGCGCACCAATTCTGCTCACGAGGCGGAGGAGGCGGCTATCACCCTGGCCCTACACAGCGCACATTCTCCCCTCTTCGTCTTCTCGGACTCCCGTGCAGCCGTTAGGTCCTTTTCGGCGGCGCGCGTATCGAAACGGGCGAATAGAATTCCGATCAACAAGCTCAACAATTTCAGTCAAATCGGCACGGAAGCATATTTTCACAGTTGAAGGATCCCGGCCCACCTGGGGGACTCGATCCAACTGCACGGCTGCAACCCCAACGAACGGGCTCACCGGCTGGCGCGCGATTTCACGACCCTCGCAGCCGTCAACGGCCATCATCGTAACGAGGCTTGCATCCAGAAAGACCCATTGTGAACCTTTCACGAAATTGTCTCACACAACCGCTTGGAAAGGAGGTGCTTCCCTCCTCTTCACCCAAAAGTAAATAAACCACAAGCTAGCACGCTCAGAATGCTACAAACCCGCACGTACCCCACTCCGCGGTCCCTTAGCAGGATACACCCACACTTCCTGCAGTCATGGCCCAAATGCGGAGTCGATTCATGCTCTTTTGATCATATGTTCTGGCTGCGCCAAGCCATAGAAAACTCTATACTTGCCACAAAGGAACAGAGGGAGGAGTTCTTAAGAAGGAACCACCACACATCCAGCTCCAGGCAGTCCAGAGGGCCCACGACATCGCAACGGGATTTCGCCTCCCGGTGCCATCGTGGGCGGAGCCACCGACTTGACCTGAAGTTCTTGTCACCGTCACTATCTACCTGTATCAGCTAAACTTGTTTGATCCCTAGCCCGTACTGATATTGCACCTATGGCGCCTTTGCGAGCATGCTGGTCTTGTACATGCATCCTTCCTAACTAGTTAGTGATGGCAGCAAATATGCACACCACTAACCACGCTTTTAAAACCTGTGGCTGCTAACGTCACGCCTATAATTTTATTGCGATAGCAATTATATGGACACTTCAACCGGATTTCTGCCGTTGGCGTCGCCGTCTCCATAGCCGTGAGGTTCCGTATAGATAAAATCTTCGCCGCGCCGTATGCCCGAGCGGAAGCGCTATCAAGCGCTATCACGGAGAGCGAACGCACTTAATCTCCCACGCGCAAGCAAGGAAGCCAGCGCCGGAGGGAGCGGGGGGGGGGGGTGGGGGGGGGGGGGGGGGGGGGGCGCACTTCTACTCTGCCAACAACCGCGCTCGTCGCTCGCCCGCACCATCTCTTATCTCCACACGGCTCTCACATTTGTATGCGCTGTGCATTCGCCGCTCAGTTTCCGTTGAAGCGATAGACCGCACGTACGTTAGCCCGATGCGGTGTATGCGCTTGCTGCCAGCGTTTTGAGAGTCGTTGTCTGCAGTGATTCAGTGTGATCTATTCATGTTTGTTTGTGCGCGCTCACACCACGCTTGTTCATTCAGTTAGTAATAGCCGGGCCACATTTTCCAACGCACGCTACACATGCAATGCTGCCCGGATCGGCAGTGCAGCGCTACAGGTGTGTCCCTTCGCACGCGCTGCCCACGGGAAGCGCTTCTCATCAACACCACCGTTTCACACGCGCCTTTTCGTGGTCATCGAGTCTCTCTTCATGTCGGTCTACTTACGCCGCAACACACCTGCTTACTTAATCAGCTCATGTTTACTACAATTCATATTGCTACCAAAGCCGCTCACCTTACTTCGTATGACATTGCTGTGTTGCCATCGCATTCATTGCTTCGCCCTTAGGGCGAAACTGTGACATTTTTTTTGCTGAGTCTTGCTCATGAGTATGACTTCTACCATCATCCTTTAGTGTTTTCTTCACTTAGTGCCCATGTCCGAGCCCATTCCAGTGGTTTTTGAGCGTTAATATTTTTTCGCTGAGTCTGTCATTTTTGCTCAGTCATGGTGATGACTATGACGTCTACCACCATCCTTTAGTGTTTCCTTCACTTAGTACTCACGTCAGAACCAATTGCAGTTGCTTTTGAGTGTTAATGTTTTTTCTCTGAGTCATTGTCATGACCTACTGACACGCATGTCATGACATTTATGTCATGACCTATCACTTATGTTCATCATTTTGTACTTATGTTCATCATAACTTATGTTCATCAATTTTGGTACCTACCAAGTTAACGAACCGATCATGAGAGCACCAAGACGTAGGCGGCTGTTTCATGACCTACATGACCCGCATGTCATGACATACCATTTATGTTCCTCATATACTTTTGTCATAGTATGCCAATTTCGGTACATACCAAGTTAACGAAACGACCATGACAGCAGAAAGACGTAGGTGGCTAGATAGAGAGATAGATAGATAGATAGATAGATAGATAGATAGATAGATAGACAGATAGTTAGATAGATAGATACTGTCAAAGTAGCAAATGTTCACCGAGAAATGCTTCGCGTTTATTACAATAGGAGTTGACGTAAATGAATTGAAAGCATTGCTTCACGGCAAGAGTGCAGATACTCGTTCTTGCAATTGCGTTGTGATAAGCACAAAACTTGTTACTTTAAATTTTCCAGACCACAGCTCCAGCACGGACAACTGCACCTCGTCTGCGCTTGGCTATGTGAAATTTGCTGTCTACAGCCTTTCAACCTGTCTGGCCTAAAGGTATTTTTTTGGGTGAGTAATCGCAGATAACTGCGGGGAAATAAGATTTGCGTTGGGAGAATTGTCTCATGCAAACTAACAAAAATTATATTTGCGATTCAGAAATTGTAAGAAGCGTTATGTATATGCGCCTACGGAATGTGCAGTTTGTACTGTAGATGCTGTAGATATTTGTTTGTGTATCGTATCTCTTGCTGTACAAAAGTTGCTAATAACATTGCAAAATAAAGCACATTGCACTGCCTGTTATTGTCCTGACGAAACGCAGTAGCCACGTGCTATGCCATGCTGGCTAACGTATCATAACGGAATAGGGTAAAATTTTATGACACAAATGCGCTGCTGGCGTTTATTGAATACATGAACCACACACGCAAAATGAAATAGTCAATACAAACAAAGGCTGAAAATGACACCTATTATAAAAATACAGACTCGAGCAGCAAACGGAACTCGGGCTAGTTTCCTCTTGCGTCTGCCGAGAATACTGAACGCTCGTCAAGTCCTTTGCCGACAAGCGGAATGGCCTTCTTACCTCCCCTGCGCATCAGCAAAACCTTTGTCATAACCGCAGGCTTAAGTTTTTTTTCTCAGGAGAATCCAAACTAACGAGAAACGAAGGTACCGACTACAGGCGACTCCAGAGCAATACCTTCACCCACGGAAGCTTACTGCATCATTTCCACCCGACGATATACAGCTACACCTGTCCACACTGAAACGTGCCAGACACCTTGGCACACCTCCTACTGCAATGCAAGCACACCCGAGCAAGCATTACAACGACACAACCAATAGCAGCAGACGCAGACCCAACCCTCCTCGCAGAGACGTGGGAGGCTGCGATCTCCAAGCCGGACCTAGTCGACCAGCGCGAACTCGTCGCCCGGGCCCGGAGGGCGATCCAAGCCAGAGGGTTCCTGGAATAAGGGACCCTCCCACCTCGACTGGCAACTAACTCACTGTTTCAAATAAAGGTTTATTCATTCATTCATTCAGGAGAATCTGGCTACCAAGCGCCAGAGGGGAAACGGGCGCTCGTGCCGCAATTCCCGTTTACCTGGGGTGTATACCGGCTGACATAGCCGTGACCAAAGTACAAATGGTGATAACGTAGCTAGAGCGATGTAGACATCGCAAGAAAACGGGCCACCGATATTTGTGTGTACACAATGACGTTTTATTATTCCGCCATCCACTCCGAAGCCACTGAGCACCATGGGCGCACACCAGGCTACTGTGGATTCAGTTTTCTCGACGCGACTTTTCTTGCGATAGCAATTATATGAACACTCCAGGCCTGTAGCCAAGGCGGGGGGCGGTCCGCCCCCCCCCCCCCCCCCCGCTTTCCCACGAAATTTTTATCTCTGCCGACAATAATTACCGCGATATAGGTGCTTTTCTCAAATATTCAAGGCCTTCGGCCCCCCGAAAAAAATTCCTGGCTACGGGCCTGGGACACTCCAAGTGAATTTCTGCCGTCGTCGTCATCGTCGTCACCGTGAAGTTCCATATAAAGTTCAGGGGCGATAATATCGTAGCAGCGCGCCGAATGTGCCAGTGAAAGCATGCGAGGGACGAGCTCTTTCGCGGAGTGCGAACGCACGGCGGAGAGGTAATGCGACCGTCGCGCCAATGGCCGTGGGGGAATGAGAGGGAGGGAGAGGGGGGACGTCGAGCTGCAACACCAACGGCGCAAGGGAAACTGGCGACTTAGTCTCGCACGCGAAACGAGGAAAGCGGGAAGGCAACGAGGGGGGAAGGGCGTGCGTGTTCTACCCTGCCCTCAACTGCGCACTTGTACATTGAGTGGCTGCGGCCGGTCGCCCGCATCGTATCTTGAAAGGGATCTGTAGACGGCTCATAGGTTTGTACGCGCTGTGCTTTCGCCGCTCAGTTTCCGTTGAAGCGATAGACCCCGCGAACCTTCGCTCACTGCTGCTATTGCGCTTGATCACGCCAGCGTTTTGACAGCGGTTGTCTGCGGTCGTCGAGTGGGATCGTCGAGTGTTTGCTTGTGCGCGCTGACACCATGCTTGGTAATTCAGTTAGTAAACGAACCTGTCAAAGTTTATACAGTCGATAAAACTACTATCCTTACTCCGTATAGCTCTCTACTAATTTACTATCATAATTGATGCTTCGCCTTTCGGGCGAAACCGCGACTTTTTTTATTTTAGTTTCATCTTGCGCTGCGCGATACCTATCATTTTCTGAAGTTCGTAACACTGCTTGCTGCTCAGCTAGCTGACGTTTGCACTCGCTCCCTGATGACGTGCCTTGTCCCGTCACGTGACGCTCGAACGCGAATCTCGGCTATAAGGGAAATGCAAACTTCCCATGCGAGTTTCCGGTCATTTGCTGTATTATTTTCTCATAATACGATGTGCCAACCTTAATGTTCGCGGATGTGTACAAAGTGCTATAGGCCCTCTGGGCGCGTAATTACGCCAGTGAGGGAGAAAAGCGATGGTCCCGGTGCTTTTCTCCGGTCCCTTGTTTGGCGGAGCGGCGGCAGCGAGTCTATCTCATAATGTTGGCTGCAAGTCTTGCTAAAGGGCGCCAGTGTCTACGGGAACTGCGAGCATGGCGCTTCAGCCAACATGAGAATGTTGGTCTACGGTGTAGATGGGCAGTACGTCGATTTGCCTAAGCTTATCTTTTCGGATTTGAACGGCTTTGCGACTTAGCAAATTAATTATTATGTTCAGCAAAATATTGATCTAATAATGCCATGATTCGGAGTTATTACGCATGCGAGCAGAGGCCAATTGCCTTTCGGCTCAACCACAAGTACGAAAATCAGACGAATCCAGGCACAATACGTCGCTCCTGTGCTCGGTAGCTGAAGGACGTCAACACCAGAGATTCCTGCAGTAGGAATCTCTATATACTGTCTCTCCTCACCAGAGGCCACGCGGTCGTGTCATGGCAGCCGTGCTCTTGCCGCACCTCTGTTCCGATACCGAAAGCGATCGCCGCAAGGTGATACGCCGTGATCTGCTTCTTATGCGCCCCGCCGCCGTTGTACCGGTTCACGCGTCCTTGAGACGAGCGGTGCGTGCTCCCAGTCTTACGATGTCGGGCTGCGTGAACGTGTGAAAAACGGGTCGGTCGTCATCCCATGCTTTGTCAGGTGCCACGTGCGCTCCGGAAGTGGCAAAACTGGCCACTAGCTACGACGCCGTTGTGGAAATGTGGTCCTTTAAAGCGATCATCATCCAATGACACCAGCCGCGGTGGCCTAAATTTCCGAACTTCATCCGCCCACCTAGTTTTCTGCCGTCCTCGACTGCGCTTCCCTTCTTTTGGCACCCATTCTGCAACTCTAATGGTCCATCGGTTATCATCTACCCTACGCGTTACATGGCCTGCTCAGCTCCACTTTTTTTTTTTCTGTTCATGTCAACTAGGACATCGGCTATCCCCGTTTGCTCTCCTCCTGTCTTTGAACGTTGTGCCAAACATTTTTCGTTCCCTCGCTCTTTGCGCGGTTCCTAACTTGTTCTCGAAGTTCTTTCTAAACCTCCAAGTTGCTGCCCCATATGTTAGCACCGGTGGCTAGTGGCACCGTCAGCGCAGCCTAGCGTCGGTCCGCTGGCGCGAGGATATGTGTCCAACTACGATAAGCTTTTGCTGTCGCTAGGCGAATCTGTCCTTTCAGTCGGCGCCACCGTAGTGCTAGAATCTTGTTCCGGCTGGCGCTATCGCACCGCGTGTGCGTTCCGAGTGTCAGACATAAGTGGCAGATGATAGGCTTTTCTTGTCAATATGGCAGTATAGGGGGTGCGTTATCACACAGCGCGATCAAACCGGACGTGCGCGCCTGTCAATGGTGATGACTGATCGGCACGCACTATACCTTCAGTTATGCGTCGGCCACGCGCTCCGCTGTTCGCGTTTCTTTTAATCGCGAGAGTACCCTTTTCTTTTCAACGACAGTGGTAAGCTCCCAGTCTGGATTTGGTAATGCCTGCCGTATGCACTCGAACCCATTTTTATTCTTCTGTAAGTTTTCTTCTCGTGATCAGGGTCCCCGCGAGAAAATGGCCTAGATAAACGTACTCCCGTTAAGACTCTAGTGGCTGACTGGCGATCAAGAATTCTTGTTGCCCTGCCAGGCTATTGAACATTAACTTAGTATTCTGAATATTAATCCTTAACTCCGCTCCTTACACTTGGCAATATGTCTCGAGCGACCAGTCGCGCGGCAATTTTGCGTGTATTCGCGGCCATCTTTGACGCTCGAAAAAATACTTTTATGTAGCACGTATTGATGAACACAAAGCTGCATCGGGAGTTCTTCATGTTGCCCTTCAATGTTCTCATTGACACTTTTCATCTAATTATAATATCTGAGAAGTTGTCTAATTAATGAAGACTAATTACGTACTTAGCCAGAATGCAAAAATAATCTGAGTATCTCCAAGCGACGCCAAACAATAATACCTTAGTTCTGTCCAGCTACGTGGCATTTGCATATTTTTAATCTTTGGCGAAAGTTACGTGGGACAATATATATATATATATATATATATATATATATGTGTGTGTGTGTGTGTGTGTGTGTGTGTGTGTGTTTATATATACACCTTATAAATCGGGTGACAAACCTAAAGTAATCAACTATAGACCGGTATCATTGCTGTTCAGTTGCAGCAGAGTCTTGGAGCCCCCGCAGGGGCGTCTGCGTAAGCAGGCGTTTGGTGCGTTGCGACACCACGTACCCGAGCACATGGGGGTTGGACCCTCCGCGTGTAGCAGTGCGCGGCTTAGCCGTGTCTGGGAAAAGGGGGATCCTGGGGGTTGAGCCGATGCCGGGTGTTTTGGACCTTTAAGGCCCCCGGCGGAGGCAACACACCTCTTCGGCCTCTGCTTCACATAGACGGCACCCCTGGGCTGACCCACCCAGGGGAAATCGGCAGTTGCCTTTTCCTGTCCTCCTCTTAAATCTTCGTCTTTCTCTCTCACTTTCAATCTATCCTGTCTTCTTTTCACTTCCTTTTACTTCCGTTTTCCCAGGCAGCTAGGGTTAACCTTGTGTGGGTAGCCAACCTTGGATATTCCATATTTGGTTATAGTAGTGGCGTACAGCTGGCGTTTGCAGGACCAATCTTTTCCAGGTATTGCAGCGTCCCCTAGTTGGGCTCCATGGTGGGTGGCTGGCGCTGCTGCCGAACATTCACCAATACTTATGGCAAGCTCTTTCCCCCCACTCACTGATCGCCGTCTGAAACGAGGGCGCACCGAAGATGTTTTCCAGTTTTTTGGACGTCAAACACAGAACTTTCCCCGATTTCATGTGATCCACTCAGAAAAAAACAGACAAATCAGTACGAACAATCTCACCTTTCCTTGTGTCAAAGACTCTGACTGATATTTTTGGACCAGGCTATAAAGCATCCAGGATGGCAAGCGGGGATCTCCTCTTGGAGCTCCGTGATATGAAACAATACGAGAAACTACCCAACCTAGTGGCATTTGGAGAAGCTCAAGTATCAGTAACCCCGCACCGTACCATGAATACCACCCGTGGCGTTGTATCAGATGATGATTTGTTGCAGCTGAGTGAAGCTAAACTCCTGGAGGGCTTCAGTGAGCAGAATGTAATCAATGTTAAACGGATCAAGATGAGGCGCGACGGCAAGGAAATCCAGACCAAACATCTGATACTTACTTTTAACTCGAGTATTCTGCCCGAAACCATCGAGGCCGGATACATAGGATTTGGCACGTATGGCCTGTTAGGCCATACGTGCCAAATCCTCTACGATGTTTCAAATGCCAGCGGTTCGGCCATAGTTCACAGAACTGTCGAGGCCGCCAAACTTGTGCGATATGCAATGCTTCTGAACACTCCTCCGAGTCTTGTGAAAGCTCTCTACATTGTGTTAACTGTGATGGGGAGCACGCCGCCTACTCGCGGTCGTGCCCAACCTGGAAAAAAGAAAAGGAAATAGTAACTATGAAAGTAAAGGAAAACATAACTTTCAAGGAGGCACTCAGGCGGGTATTGCACCTGCCAAAAACCAGCTTTGCCGAAGTGGCGCTTCAGGGGGCAGCGCCACAACGGCTCCCGGCGGCTGTCTGGCACACGCGTAGTGGGCCGGCGGTGACGCCATCCGCCCCCTCGGCGGCTGCAGCTAGCGCTGCTCCGCCATCTCAGAACAAGGGGCCATCGACCTCCGGGCTGGTGGCCTCCAAGGTCTCGTCCCTCGAGACGAGGCCTTCACGTCAAACTAACCGCTCGCAAGAGCGCGTGTCCAGCGCCTCGCAAGAGGACATGGACACAACACCAAGCGTGAGGGCGCAGCCAGCGCCTAAGGAGCGGCGCGATTCCATCGACCGCTCCAAAAAAGAAAAATCTCGTGTCACGGCTCCTGGAAAGGGCCCGTGAGCTAACTTTGTATTCTTGAACGCACAGCACAAAGACACATTCAAAATGGACACACAAATTTTACAGTGGAATGTGAGAGGACTTCTCGACAACCTCGACGATATTAGGGAACTCCTTAAAAAATATAACCCAAAAGTTCTGTGTGTTCAGGAAACGCATCTAAAACCCACTCAAACAAACTTCCTCAGACAATACGCTATCTTCCGTAAAGACCGTGACGTTGCTGTTGCCTCCTCTGGAGGTGTAGCAATAATTGTGGATAAATCTGTTGCTTGCCAGAATCTCTCTCTTCAGACACCATTTGAGGCGGTGTCCATGCGAGCGATACTCTTCAACAAGTTGGTAACCATCTGTTCTATTTATATACCGCCAGACTAGAAACTCAGCAAAACGGAATTTTATACGCTAACTGACCAGCTCCCGGAACCATACATTATTGCCGGTGATTTTAATGCGCACAGCACTTTGTGGGGAGACTCCCGGTGTGACGCCACGGGGCGGCTTATAGAGAACTTTCTAATAACCTCTGGTGCATGTCTGTTTAACAAAAAAGAGCCCACATATTACAACATCTACCATAACTCATTTTCTTCCATAGATTTAGCGATTGGCTCTGCTACCCTTCTTCCCTATATAGAATGGAATGTCGTTAAAAATCCATTCGGGAGCGACCACTTTCCTGTGACACTGACTCTGATAGAGGAGCATGACAGTCCTCCCCACGCCCCCCGTTGGAAAATAAAATCAGCTGACTGGAAAGGTTTTAAAGAGTCAACCTACTTATCACCAGATTTTATCAACGATTTTAGTATTGACGACGCAGTAGCATATTTTACTGGTTTTATACTCCACGCAGCTGAAAAATTCATTCCACAAACAAAAGGCCTCTCATGTAAAAGACGGGTTCCCTGGTGGAATGAGGAGTGCAGACTGGCACGAAAGAAACAGAACAAAGCGTGGGGCGCATTGCGTCGCGCCCCGACTGCGGAAAATCTTATCGAATTTAAACTGGTAAAATCACAGGGAAGGCGTACGCGGCGACAGGCAAGGAGGACTAGCTGGGAGAGGTTTCTTTCTAGTATAACATCCTATACCCAAGAGAGTATAGTATGGAATGGCCTAAGAAAGCCACAGGGGCAGCAAATCCACCCATTACCTTTAGTTGACGACCATGGGAATATCTTGGAAGACCAGGCCAACGCTCTGGGCGAGCACTTTGAACGTGTATCAAGCTCCATACATTACTCAATATCATTCCTCAAATATAAACAAATAGCAGAACTTAAGTCACTGAATCGCAAATGCAGGCCGAATGAACAATACAACCGTCCATTTATTATAGCCCAGCTGAGAGCTGCCTTGAGCGTATGCAGCAGCTCCGCACCGGGACCTGACAGAATCATGTATGACATGATTAAAAACTCACACACTGACACACAGATGACACTTCTGGGACTTTTCAACTCTATCTGGGCTGCCGGATACCTGCCTTCCTCATGGAAGGAAGCTATTGTTATTCCAGTTTTGAAGCTGGGCAAAGACCCTTCCTCGGCGGCAATTTACCGCCCGATAGCTCTCACAAGTTGCCTGTGTAAACTTTTTGAAAAAATGATTAATCGCCGACTTAAACATTTCCTTGAACTGAACAATATGCTTGATCCCTATCAGTGTGGCTTCAGAGAAAGGCGGTCCACAACTGACCATCTTGTCCAACTGACCAACTGACCATTGAAGGACATATACGTGACGCATTTGTACATAAACAGTTTTTCTTGTCGATATTTCTCGATATGGAAAAGGCGTAGGACACAACTTGGCGTTACGGAATTTTGCGAGACTTGTCGGGAATGGGCATCCGTGGAAATATGCTAAACGTAATAGAAAGCTACTTGTCTAACCACTCCTTCCGTGTGAAAATTGGCAACGTATTGTCGCGTCAATTTATACAGGAAACTGGCGTACCCCAAGGAGGTGTGCTCAGCTGCACACTGTTTATCGTGAAGATGAACACGCTTCGTGCTTCATTACCGCCAGCTATCTTTTATTCCGTCTACGTAGATGACATACAAATAGGTTTCAAATCCTGCAACCTCACAGCCTGTGAGAGACAAGTACAACAGGGCTTGAACAAAGTGTCCAAGTGGGCAGACGAAAACGGATTCAAGGTGAACCCCCACAAAAGTTTTTGTGTTCTTTTCACCAGGAAGAAAGGGCTTGTTCCAGATCCCACTATCGAAATGTATGGACAACAAATACCTGTCAACAAAGAGCACAAGTTCCTAGGCATCATACTTGATTCTAAACTTACTTTCATTCCGCATATAAAATATCTCAAGGTGAAATGTCTAAAAACAATGAACTTACTGAAAATGTTATCTCACACATCCTGGGGTAGCGACAGGAAGTGTTTAATGAATCTTTACAAAAGTCTCATTTCATCTCGATTGGATTATGGTAGCGCGGTATACCACTCTGCCGCCCTTAGTGCGCTGAAGATGCTGGATCCCGTCCACCATCTAGGTATCCGCCTGGCCACTGGTGCTTTCAGAACAAGCCCCATTGAAAGTCTATACGTGGAATCAAATGAGTGGTCTCTCCACCTGCAGAGAACATTCACCAGCCTTACATATTTCCTTAAAGTTCACTCTAATCAGCAGCATCCATGTTTTAATACCGTTAACGATATGACGTGTGCTACACTTTTTCGTAATCGTCCCTCTGTAAGACAGCCTTTCTCACTGCGTGTCAGGGAGCTTAGCGAAGAAATGGACATTCCACTCCTCGAACACCGCTTAATGCCTTCAGCCAAGCTGTTACCACCTTGGGAGTGGCAGGTAGTAGAATGTGATAAATCCTTTGTAGAAGTTACAAAGCACGTTTCAGAGGTCGAAATCCAAATGCATTTCCTAGAATTACAGTCCAAGTACTCGTGCACAGAATTTTACACGGATGCTTCTAAATCATATGCCGGAGTATCTTATGCAGCCGTCGGTACGTCCTTCTCGGAATCGGGTGTACTCCACCCGGAAACAAGTATCTTTACGGCTGAGGCCTACGCAATATTGTCAGCCGTAAAGCATATAAAGAAATCAAAACATGAAAAAACTATTATATTTACAGACTCCCAAAGCGTCGTAAAAGCCTTGAAGTCACTCTGTAAACAGAAAAACCCTGTTCTCATTGAGCTCTATTCTGTTCTTTGTAGAGCATACGCAACTAACCAGCATGTCATTATATGCTGGGTGCCAGGGCATAGAGGCATCGAGGGCAATGTTCTTGCCGACCAAATGGCCACATCAGTCACATCACCCGCTATCAACCCTACAGCTGCTGTTCCTGCAACAGATTTAAAACCTTTCTTGCGAAAGAAACTGCGAAGCCACTGGCAACGCTTGTGGGACGCAGCAACAAGTAATAAGCTTCATTTGATTAAGCCACAATAAGGTTACTGGCCTTCCGTAACAAAAACCCGGCGAACTGATATCCTGTTCTGTCGTCTAAGAATAGGACACACGTACGGCACCCACAATTTTTTATTGAGTGGTAATGACCCTCCAACCTGTGGTAGATGTGGCGAGAGGCTCACCGTCCTCCACGTCCTCCTGGAGTGTTGGGAAGCCGAAAGAGAAAGAAAGAAAGACTTTCCTCTAGCATATCGCTATTATGTCCCTCTACATCCCGCTATGTTTCTCGGTAAAGAACCGCTCTTTAACACCAAAGGAGTCCTCGCATTCCTGAATGATGTTGTGCTACATGTTATTAGCCCAACAAGTTCGTAGCGCATTCTCTCTCTAGAGGATGTTGCTGTGATTGTTTTTTATAGCACATGCCTCCAGGCCCTTGTGTCTCAAGGGCTCTGTTTAGGCACTTGTGCTTCTGGCTAATTCTTGCATCTGCAATATCTTGGAAGTCATATCATTCTTTCGCAATGTATTGTTCATGTCTATAGTACACATCATTAGTCATTGCCATAATCTTATTACGTATAGATTTTACGCACTTTACAGCGACTGCTTTTAGGCCCCTTTACAGCCATGCCACATCTAACCTTCATATAATTGACTATTCATGTACCACTAACAAGCCATTACCATCGTCCTGGCGCTCTTTGGCCACATCTGGCCCTTGCGCCAATAAACAACAATAATCATCATCATCATCAGAGTCTTGGAGCCCTTCGTTTTCAATCACCTTTCTTCTTTCTTAGAGGACAACTTTTTTTCAAGCACTCAGCATGAGTTTCGGGGCGGCTTATCAACTACGACACAACTCATCTACACTAGAAATGATGTAATGGCAAAGGCGGACAAGTTGATAGGATTTTCCTTGATTTTGAGAAAGCTTTCGACCGTGTGTCGCACGCCAATCTAATATTCAAGGTTCGATGCATCCTAGACAACCATCAAAATGTGCAGTGGCTCGTTACGTACCTTACACAGCGCAAGCACTTCGTTCATATAGGCAACTCGAACTCAGAATTTGTAAACGTTCTCTCAGGCATTTCCCAGGGATCGGTGCTCGGGCCACTACCATTTTAAATTTATTATCAATGATTTACAAATTAACTCTCCAGTGCGTTGTCGTTTATTGCCGACGATTGTCTTGTGTATATGCACATTAAGTCAGATGATGACCAACAAATAGTAAACAACTTCTTAACAGCAATTAACAACTGGTGCTTAATCTGACAAATACGACTAAACGTTTCCAAATGAGTTCAGATGAGAGTTAAACGCACAAAGAGGCCGCTTGTCCCCACCTATAGCATCAACAATGTTCTATTAATTGCGGTAGACCAATTTAAATATTTGGGATTATACATAAACACTACGCTAACCTGTAACAGTCATGTGAAATACATAGTTTCATTGGCTTTGAAGAAACTTTTCATGCTAAGAAATCGTCTAGCACATTGCACTTCTAAAACTAAGCTTGTGGCATACACGACATTAGTTAGACCGTTATTGGAATACGCAGACGTCGTTTGGGATCCGCACACCAAAGTTGACATAAATTGAATTTAACATGTCCAGAAAAAAAAAGCGCTCAGATTCATCTTCAACGCCTATAGCAGGCTTGTGTCGGTTACTAACCTTAGACAATTAAGCGGCCTTCCTACTTTAGAATCACCTACGAAACTACACCGACTGTAAATGCTCTTTAATATCGTAAACGGTGGAACAAAAATGAAATTAATCAGTTACATGCAGTATAACAGCGCAAGGCCAACGAGATGGAAACACAGCAAAACGATTCTAATGCCACGAGTGAAAACAAACGCTTATCGTTTTTCCTTGTTTCCTCGAACCATAGCCGAATGGAACGTGCTTCCATGTGACGTAGTTGGGTGATCGTCAGCCAATGCCTTCACATCTGCCATGCAACCTTACTTGTGATATTTATTGGCAGTGATCTTGATTGTACTTTTTTTTTCATACAGACTGCATCGTATGCGAGTCACTATTGTCTATTCCCTAGACACTTCACTGTTACTTATCCAGTTTGCTTGTGTTCGCGGAAAGGTTCCGTGAATCTAACCCTGGTACCGATGTATCAGTTTTTGAATAGCTATTGTTTGTTTACCTTTTCCTTAAGTTTTCTTTAGATGATTTCAATTAACTTCGGGAGTCTTGTCTGTTATCTTCATTGTGAATAGCTCTTCCGCGTCATGGCTTATGCCTACAAACAGGTAAATGTTTTCACGCTTTTTTTTTCAGTGCTATTGTGCCGCGGTATTGTCTCTTAAAAAGTAAAAAAAAAAAAACAAAAAACTAACATTTCGTGAGAGTACGAGTTTTGTGCAGTACTAATGAGTGGACATTTTTTTCTTGAGCTCACCTCCAGTTGCCATTCAGCCATATCAGTATTTTTATGTAGTATTCTCTCAGTATTTTTATGCAATACTATTGTTGTTATCACTTTTGTCGACCCGAAAGATTGTAATGTATATTTATTCTTTATGAAATCGATGTATCCACTCCTGTCATGGCTTCCAAAAGGCAGCCGGCAGTATCCGATAAATAAATAAATAAATAAATAAATAAATAAATAAATAAATAAATAAATAAATAAATAAATAAATAAATAAATAAATAAATAAATACAAAACGCGTCTGCTTTTGGTTTCTAAGTGACCGAAAGCACAGAAATGACGTTGCTACCACTCCACAATGTGCGGTAGGTGTGTCGCTGCTGGTCGGCGTCGCATTGACGTGACCGAGCCGTCGTGATGGGGCCCAATAGACTGGTAACGCGCCCCGCGAGATCATGAGACGCATGGCACGATCAAACGGTACACGCGTCCCACTTGCGTATAGCTCGCACAACGCAGCCACCGGTGCCGGTGCGATTTGAGATTCCCGTGAGTGGTGCAGAGCGCGACCCCGTTAGAGGCCGCCGCCGGAACTGTGCTCATGCTTGCCGCCTAATCGCGCACACGCAATTAGAAGGCGCCGCGGAGAGAGAGAGAGAGAGAGAGGACTATCTCCCTCTCTTCCTATGCAAGCTCGCAGACAAAGTCGAGTGTGCGAAGACCGACAGCGGCGCCGCTGCTCCCGTTTCGCGTCTACCCATGTCGCATGCGGAAGTGGAGAAAGCGCGCGCACTCTATCAGGGCTCGGGTAATGTGCGCGCGGGGGCCTTAACAACGGCCTCACCCTTTCTTTTGCCAAGAGGCGCGCGCCGTGTATAATTGTGTATCTCTCTCTGTATCACTCTGCCGCTCCGCCATACGGCTCAGCTGAACCAATGACGCGAGCAAGGTAGCACACGGCGTGTACGTCGTCATTTCGGTTCCCGGCATAAGAGGCTGCGGACATCGACATGAGGAACAATGCAACACATGTTGGCGATAAGGAGTTTCGAGTGTACCGCGTTTGCCTCACGTTAAGTCTTTCTGTCCGGTGAAACGAAGCCGCATTAGCGTATATACGGCTAGTACTAAAACGCGGCATGGTTATAGAACTCTCTAAAAATGGCAGAAAATCGTGGCCGAGACTTGATAACCCCGAAGTTCCGTGGTTTTGCTGTATAGTACTTTACAGTGGAAACAAAGAACAATATACGAGAGCGTGTGAAAGAAGACGGGACTATCTGTAAGAACAAAACACGTGTACAAGAAAAAAAAAGATATTGGGAAGCATTGCTGCATGTCACTATGTGAGTCTGTGCTGCGCCAGTATGCAAATGAGTTTATTGAGTTTCTGTGTTGTTTAGAAAGGAGACAATGCGCAAAGCAGACAAGGACGAGATGAATTTTAATTGAGTTTTATTGCCTGGCTGTGTTGGCAATTTTTTGTTACCCTTGTGTTTGTTATCGCATTTCTTCCTGTACCACTCCTAACTTGGCCGCCAAAAGCCCGCGCGGACTGTTGAATAAAGAAATAAAATATAAGAACTAGAGATATTGCGTTATTTATTATTTAAATTACTTGCATTGTTTCACCTGTTATTTTGATTAGAGCTGCAGAGTTTGACCAATTATGCATTTGTAAAGGCTAATATGTATTACGTATTATGGTTCTCATCATTTGAATATGCGTATTATGCCTTGCTCCGGGTGTTTACCTTTTAATGTCCTTGTTTTATTGATTATTTTAATGTTTCGTTGTGAAATATCTACCAGACTGTGTTGGCTTTTGCACACGTTAGTTCAGTTATTTTTCTGTTGTGTTATTTCTTTATACATGTATAATGACCCAACCTGTAATGTCTCGTAATGTGATCACAGTATAAATAAATAATATATAACACGTTGCGTCATTTCTTTACTTATGAGCTCACTTATACTTGGGATGTAGAAATTGGCGCCGACTGATGAAGGAACTGTAAAGATGGTGTATTCAGCTATGTATGAATGACAACAGGGGGCGAGCTCAAGGAACTGTGATCGGTGACTGCATTAGCTCAGACGTCTAGCTCTTCCTTAAATATTTTGCAATAATGCGGCAGACGTAAAGGTTTCTTACTGTAAATTATAGCCAAAAATTTATCTGTTAACTGAAAGATTTTCTTCGCAGTTTTGCGCAAATGTCCCAAAAAATACAGAAGGGCCATTAGGCTCATCTACTGTCGCTGGCCGCCGACACATATTTTCCTACAAGTCGGGATGTTTTACATTCCGTGAGCTCGATAGGGATGGAGGGCCGTTCAGTCGTTTGGTGAAAAATTCGGCAGCCCTTCTACTCCGTGAAAATAGTTAACCAGCGAAGCAGAAACGTGTGGTCTCGGTGTTTATCACTGGGTTAAATCCCGAGGGATCATAAAGTATTTCTCAGTTTTGAGGTTGCACACACGGTTGGCTTCGACGAAGAGAATGACGTCACTGACGGTACACCTGCAGTCCCCCGTTGTCGCTTGCGTTGGATGTCTCGAGTTTGCTCGGCGGCGTGGTTAGCAGCATTCGCCCGCCCATTACCGCTTGCGATTCTTCGAAATTAAATTGCTTCAAAATTAAATCTGTCCGTCACGTAAGACAATGAATGGCTCATACCCCCTTAAGCAATGGCTCATACACCCGTAAACGCTGCTTCCCCATGACGACGACAGAAGAGAAGTGAAATTCTACGCTGTAATGATGAGTGGCAACGCAGCCAGCTGTGGAAGAAAAGGACGACGACGACGAACGCGGGTGCAGTGGCACGAGTGCACGCCGAGCACGAGCACAAGCGCAACCCGACGGGTGCCAACGAGCCAGCTGCGGAAGAAAACGACGACGCTCCAGCCAGTGCTGATGATGATAGTTTTCTGTACACAGGCGATTTCGCCTAGACATATAAAGCTTCACTTTAAAAGAAAGTGCAGAAATTTACAAGGAGCTGCATTGCAGAAGCAATTGAAAAGTGTTTTTTCATGGTTCGTGTTAAGTCCTAGTCGTGTCACTCAACGGAAAAACTATTAAAGGGGACATAATGAGCATCTACATCAACTTAGACCGGTAAGTATGTTTGCAGAATACTATCTTCATTTGTTTGGAAGAAACTAAATTTATCAAGGATAGGTAAAATGAAGGTCAAACATCACGCTTTCGAATTTTGCAGTGAAACAGCACGTCCCGGTATGTTAGCGCAACGTCACGGACAATATAAAGTTTTCTCGTATTGGGGCCGTTTCGGCACAGGAAACGTTTTCGGAGCTTTGGCTGAGTGTTCGGTTTCTTTCGAATATACAACGTATACTTCTGCTTTACCTGTAAACGACTCCCTAGAGTGTATGTATACCAGGGTGCTGTGAAACGGACTTCGCGTCCAGCTGCTGCGGCAGCTTCAGAACGGCGTCGCTTCGCGAGTTTTTTTTTTTTTTTTTTTATCGCGGCAGCGTAATTTTCAAAGCAGGACCAAGTTGCGTGATCCACCTCTCAATAGGCCGCATGAAAAAAAAAATCAGATTGCGCAAATCGGTGATAGTCGAGCGCCACAGTGCACTTCTTGTTTTCTAGCTCCTTTCCTTTTTCTCGTGTATATTTATTTCGCATTAACTGGTCTAACCACTTTCTCTTGTCACCGTCTTTCGCTGCCTTGCAGACATATGCGCAGTCGTGTATTCAATCGTTTCCTCAATGAATTTTCCAGTTGATGCGTCAGCGCTTGTGCTGTGTACGCCTACGCCTTCATTTTCAGTGCGCTGATATAATGAGACACTTATGAGCTCAGCTTAACATTATTCTTTTGTTTTCCTTTAAGAATATTCCGATTTTGATTTTATTTGGCTGCTCTTCTTCAACCGGAAGATTCAATGGGTGAATCAGCTAATGCTGTAAAAAAAAAGACCCGTATGAAGCATAATTGTGATGAAAACCACAAAATTAAAGCATATATAACATTTTGGGGCAGATAACCATTTTCACTGGTGATCAAAACGATAAACCAAAGCATGTAGATCTGACATTGAACCATGGGGCAATTACTTGCGGCAATCACGCGTGGAATATTTCTTTCGTGATTTCCTTCAAGTTAGTTCCAGGAAATGACGGAGATGTACTTCATAATGTGGGGCCTGGTAGGAGTGGCGATTTATCATTATCATCATGATAATCATCATCATATTATTTTTATGTCCAGTACAGCACGAAGGTCTATCGCAGCAATCTCCAATTACTTCTGCAATACACTATAGCAGATTTCAAGTTTTGCTTGCAGATTTCCCAATTTATTCACACCACCTAATTTTCTGCCATTGTCGACTGCACTTCTCTTTGCCAGCTATTCTGTAACTCTAGCAGTCCAATGGCTATATCTGCCCTACGCATTACATGGTTTACCCAGCGCCATTTTCCCCGTCTTCATGTCAATTGGAACATCGTCTACCCACATTGCTCCCTAAGCCACACCGCTCTCTTCCTGTCTCTTAACGTCACGCCTAAAATTTCTGGTTTCATCGCTCGTTGCCCAATCCTTAACTTCTTGTCAAGATTCTTTCTTAACCTCCATGTTTCTGCCCCATATGTTATCACGGGTAAAATGCAATGATTGCACACTTTTCTTTCGGAGGATAGCGGTGTCACGATTATTATAAATAAAGGCATAAATTTGACCAATTTTAATCGCATTTAGGCAGTGTGGACCAACGAACCAGAAAACGCCACTAAACAGCAGACCAGAGGGCCCCAAAAATGTTTGATTCTATTTTTACGGAGCTTAGTTGACGCGACATGCTGTTTTCCTGGCCACAAAGGGAATTGCCATGTGAAATGCCCCAAAAGCATTTAATCCCTCTAAATGTCTCGAGGAACCAAACTGATGCATAGGAAGCCGAACCGCCCATGAAATACTCAACTCTTGCAGGAAAATCGCCTAGACCAAGCATGTTTTTGTCGAGCATAGAAACATCCTGTTATACCCCCGCTGTTACGCATGCACTCAGAAATCATTAGGCGATTTCTTGCTATAAGTTCGAAGGCATTTCCGCAGAAGCATCGAAGACCAGGAGGGAAGATAGCAGATCAGGCGCAGGAGTACCTATGTATTGCATCTTAACACAAACACATATAATATTTTATTGAAATAATACAATAACAGAGGGTGCCACAAAAAGCTGCTTCCACAAGCAGCTGGACGAGGCCGCCACTCATACTGTGGTAGCGCAAACGACCACAACGAAATTCAGAACGTGTGTACGTACATAATTAACAGCAACGCCAACAACAACGAAATCGACAGTACAAGCAAGAGGCAGTAGTATTGAGAACTATGTATCACAAACGCAAGTGGTTAATGCAAACACGCAAAATTACGCCTTTTGCAATCATGGGCTATACAGGGCTCAGCGATTCAAACACGATAATCGGTCAGCATGGCGTTCGATGCTTCTTACGTACGCCATAGGTGAGCGCTGGGGACACCAGGATATGGCGCATTGTGGTATACGATGAACGTGAGGGCCTTTGTATAACTCATCGTGAATGCCTTTGGCTTGAGTGCAAACTAATTCCAAAAGGGGTCTTATAGAGATTTGTCAGGGTCTCTGGGCGCCCCTTGACCCCACCCCAGCTTCGGTGAACTAGTCGATCGTCGGCCTGGGAGGAAGACGAGTGCTGCCGCTGCATGGGTACCCACCGGTAAAATAGGTACAAGGTCACTCCTGGCCTGGTCCTCGACAACTACAGGAGTTCCAGACGTTTGGAAGGACACCCACCTATTGGGAAGGTGGCGGCATGGAGCCGCCAGACCCCTTCTTGCATGGCGCGGACTCCTTTCCCAGGACGATTCACCCCGAAAGAAAGCTGAGTGTCGGGCCGCGGGACGGTTGTGCCAATTTGGATAATCTGTGGGTAACCGCGGCGGCCGCGTGTTTTTGAACCTACGACCTGCCGCAGCCGAGGCGGACACTCATAGGCATATATATTTGGGTTGAGTGGCAGTGCCCGGAAATAGAGGCAGGCCGAAGCACGCACAATGCCATGTAATTTGCGCATAAATGTACATAACGCTATAAACATATCAGCTTGACAACGATGAATTACGAGCCGTTCACACAGATGCAGTATTGTAATGTAATAAGCGAGAACTCATACAGCAAATGGCAACTCATCAGACGTTCTTGCTTGATCATGGGTGATCGCATCTTACGTTTGTAAAATGGGCATGCGTGATCAGGCAAGTCGCTAAACACGAGAGACACTTCTTTAGGAAGTCTAAGCGTTCTCCACGGCTTGTTCGAAGATGGCGTAGAAGGAAAAGCTCTCCTGATCGAAGCTGACATAGTGCTCACAAGGGATACAAAGCTGTTTATTGCAAAAATATTTGCCAAATTTCTGTACTGTTTTTGGACAAACCGTTGTACAAACATATTAGCAAACACATAGGAAGCACACAACATACAATAAGCAAAAGTCTGCCTTGTGATGCCTCGGGCAATCGTTTGGGATAAGATTATCACAATCAAATAATAAGAGGAAAATAAAGCAAATATATTGCACCGAATGCGAAAAATCTGCAACGTGACTCGTGACGCAATCGTCTTCCGTAAACACGTTGCCTTGTACCGGTAGAACACAATGTATTTGGGGCCGAAATGATACATTGCTGTTACACTTCATAGACAAAGGAAATACATGAAAGCACTAGTACAGGAATCGAAAAACTCTACGCGATACCGGTTGTGAGAAAGAAAGCGAACAAAGTTGGGCACTGCACAATAAGATCACTGCGCTCCTGAGGTGAACGAACAAAAGTGTGGCGACCGCGTATGCTAAAGACACGATTGTGCGCAGCGCTATTATTCCTATTACAAAGGTATAACCTGCGCCTGCGCTCACGTGAGCAAGGTCGGCGCTCATTGCACCGGCCGTACAACAGGTTTCAAGCAATGAAACAGAAAAAGGACTGAACGTTCGATATCTATCGGTGATCCTTGTATAACGATGCGGTGAACTCGAGGAGGTGTCTATGAAACGAGCACGCTGTGCAGCTTTTCTTCGACAGATCATTGCATAATAACTCTGGCCAAGCGGATCATCGACTCACAGGAGAGAAAGCACTTACAAGATGAAAAAAGAGAAAACTTCAGGTCATGTCAAGAACCCAGCCATTAGCACAGCGCACGTAGTTCTCCCTTGTGAAGTCCGACTGAGCTTTCTCGATTGATCACCATGAGTCAAAGAAAGCGCACTTTTTCTTCGGGGTCATGGGCGAACTGACTGCAGGCACTGGAAGGCCTCGGCGAACGATCGGAAGTTATTGAGAGCCGCCTTGCAGAGCCTGCAGCGCGTGGCGTTCGCCTTCAGGTGCACTGAACACGTGGCAGTAGGTGATGAATACTTGGTTCTCGGTGTATTGTCATTCAGGTTGGGTAGGTCACCCGACATTAAACGGCTCAGCTTGCGCGAATGACACCTCATTGCTTTGCATTCCTACATAGACGGATTAAAAGCAAAATCCCTCAAGTGCCCCATGGCGAATCTAAAGGGCGAAACGTGCTCAAAGAAAGCAGAAATGGAAGAGAAGAGCAGACCGTAAGCACGAAGACAGGTACGACGTCGTGCTCTACTCTGCACGTGAGAATTTCAAACGAAGATTAGGTGGCACCATCCATTGAGTCAGCTACGGAGTGTAGCAGTGTTGCAGAGTTACCACTCCGGAATTGGAATGACTCCGGAATCATTCCACATTTTCGCGACCCCAGAATGGAATGGCGAAAACGCTTGGAGGAGTGGAATTGGAATGGAATTAGGCGCCTCTTGCCCGGAATGGAATGGGAATGGAATTACGTCTTTTTCCGGAAATAAATCGCTTTTTCGTCTACGCGCCCTTTTCTCAAAATATGCCGAAGAACCAACCAGCCCACTTTCAAACATTAGTAAGTCAGAGCCTCGAATTGAACAATAAAGCAGTATTTTTAAAATGGTCTTGGCTGATTATAAGCACGCAGCATTTATAAGCACGCGCCTACTACAATTCTGTCCTTATAGACTGAGTTGCTCCGGAGTTTGTCTCGATTCTTCGCGTAACCGCGGCTCTATTCCGTTGGTATTCGTCGTGCGGAACTGCGGAGGTGGCATACTCCGCCCTTACGACTTGTGATTATTTTGTAGCGAGAGCTACACCGGCCGCATTCTCGCCGTTTCGCTTTGGCCGGTGGCCGCACCGCGAGCTGAGCCGTTTCCTAGCAACCGCCGCAGCTAGCAGCACCGCTCGCCGCGCCATCTGGCGTCGTCTGCTCGAGTTACCACGGCGCGGCGACGCGCAGCAGCCGCCCCAGTTGTGTTACAGTGGCTAGAATGGGGGTTCGCCGCTTGCATCTGGCATGACGTCAGAGGAAGAGCCGGTGAAACCGCGTTGCAACAGAGGAGGAGCATGCGTTGCATCGTATATATAGAAGGGGCGGCTCGTTGGGATTCGTCGGCAGATATGGAAAGTGAGTCGGAGAGACTGAAAGAAGCCAGGCTTCGTCGTCGGAACGAAACCAAGAGGAGGCAGCGAGCCGAGGAGACGGAGGAAGAACGAGCCACACGCCTCGAGAAGAGTCGTAAGTACTAAGCGGCCAGACGAGCGGATTTAGATGAGGATAGCACCCGAAACGTGTTCAAGTCCCCGGACGACAACCCCTTATCCTCGCGCCTCACCGACCATCGGGCCGTCTTTGTGACAATTGAGAAACAAGATGAAGACTTTCAAAATAAATGCGTTACACTTTAAAAAGTCTAGTCTTTAATGTAACCATAACTTAACGAGAGGTAACAACCAAACCTAAACACTCAGACGTAAGAAGGTAAACAATAAAGATGTAACCGTAGAGAGAACCGAGCTAAACAATAAGATTAACCGTACCTCTCGCTACGCACACTGAGGCATAACTGAGTTAAGCCACAGCCAATATTTGTTACCTCGCTGGCGCCTTCACCCCGGCCGCCTGCTGTCTCCCCACCCTTCACTTCTTTGTTTTATTGCGATAGCAATTATATGGACACTCCAAAGCAGATTTCTGCCGTCGGCGTCGCCGTCGCCGTTGCCGTCGCCGTCGCCGTCGCCGTGAGGTTCCGTATGACGTCAATGGAGATGAAATCGTCGCCGCGCGCCGCCGAACGCTGTATGTGCGAGTGAAAGGGCTCGAGGGACGCGCGCTTTCACGGGGAGTGAACGCACGGCGGAGAACAAACGCACGTTTTGTGCCGTGCTCCCTTAAGGGCTGCAGAAGTAGGCGTCTCTTTCCTCCTTTACAATCACCATATATGTAGAGCAAACGCGCCTTCTTCTGACGCACGAAAGGCCGCGAGGGGGGGGGGGGGGGCAGGGATGGGAGGCGACGTTTAGCTGCGGCACCAAGTGCCTATTTATATCAGAGGCTCCGGCAACAGTCACCAACGCCGCACGCATTTTGTGCGAACGCGGGCAAAACGCCGACGGCGTCGACAACAGTGCTGTGTGTTGCCGGTGCTGCTGCATGTCCAAGTTTGTACAGCGGATAAAACTACTATCCTTACTCCGTATAGCTCTCTACTAAGTTGCTATCGCAATTGATGCTTCGCCTTTCGGGTGAAACTGCGACAACTTTTTTGCTTCCGTCGCCGTCAGCGACTCGGACGCATATTTGAAATAGCGCTTAATTATTTCTCTCAGTTGTGATGCGTATTGGCGCTGGCGCGATGCTTGTGTTCACTGCAAGCTTTCGCATACCAGCTTGCACGCCGGCTCACATCGTACTCGCTTGACATGCGTGAGTGGTGACGAGCAGTGCGGCCCAGTGTTCCGTATTTGATGCAAAGGCACGACAAGCTGCTCGAGCGGTGCACAGTTCCAACTAATACCAGCAGATCTGGAAGGTTATGTTCCACATTAACCAAATCTATATTCACGACAAGTCCAGAAACGTGACAAAACTGCTTAGTCTTCTTGAACACTACTTTTGTCAGCATAAAAATTCTCTATGTCGTCATTTTAGCATTAACACATTTAAGCATAAACGATATTAAAGCACCACAAGCCGTTAAACATGATGACCATGCAAATACTATAGGCAGCGGGAGAACTGCCCCTATGGAAATTAGTAGGGTGGTTGTACTGCACGACATATGTGACCTACTTATCGAACTTGGTAACGTGTTTTGCCTATTTTTGGAGTTCTTAAGGCGTCTGATGGCATCGGCTTTGTGGTGCGTTCATCGTAACTCGATAGAACTACCAAGATGCCTTTCCTATGTTGAGGAATTACAGGAATGGAATTTAACTGCCCGTCCATTCCCGGAGTGGGAATGAGCTAAGTTTTTTCATTCCGAGGAATTGAAAGGAATGGAATTGCGTAAAGTTCTAATTCCCCGGAATGGAATTGGAATATAATGGGGGCGCCCATTTCGCAACACTGGAGAAAGTTAGAAGGAAGGTTAGCCTAGATCTTTCAAACGCAGCGTTTCGTATAGGGCCGCGTTTTTACCGCGTTGAAGTTCTCTCGATTGTCGCTTGAAGGACGCACTAGAATCGTGTCGCAACGCGCTCACCTTGAACGTACCTGGAGGAAGCCCTGCTCCTGCGGGGCGACCATAATGAAGAAACTTAACCCACAATCCAGTTGCAATGTCGTCCGCAAGACTCGCACACTACACTTGGTAGCATTGTTTTCTTGCTATTATTTTGTCACCTCAGGTTCTGATATAATTACTTATAACACGTGCGAAGTGTGCTGGTGTACAGCGAATCAACATTCCGGACACAGTGATGATGATAAAGTTTCAATAACTCAACTACTTATATAGATAGTGACAAGTATACTGTATAGAGCGTCGTTAATAAAAATTTAAAAAGAAAGAAATCAGTTAAAGCTGCCGTTGAGATCTACATTTCATAATTACACATCGCCTAGCTGAAGGATAACAATATTGGTAAATAAAGCAGCTGTGTTTTCTTTTATGTGAGGCTAAATAAAGATTGCGTAAAGGTACAAAACGTTTTACAGAACGGTGTTTAATTTCTTTAAATGCGCGCTGTATGTATCGACTGTCCGCATAAAGCCCACTTGAATGTATTAAAGATTGCCGCATTTTGCATCACCTTCTAATAGGTACCATACTACATAGGGTGTTTCAGTTAAATTGAAACAAACCTAAAAAAAATAGTAGCCCTTCCCCTGTCGAAGAAATGGGAGTAAGCGAAGCTTGGGGGTTGCGTCTCTTCGGTGTTCCTCCGAACGAATTGCACTGACGAGTACCACGTTGTGCTCGAACCACAACCGGTCACACGCACTCCAGCTGGCTCCGAAGTTCCCGGTTGAGAAAATCGCGTTGAAACCTGGCCGTCGCACCGGGGAAGTTGGCGCTAGCTTGCTTGTGCGTGCTACACCTTGGTCGGGTTCTTGGAGACGACGCTGACATGTGGCCTCAACATCGCGTTCCCGCAACTCACGGTCGGCGGCTCTTCGCTGACGTTTGGCCTCAACATAGTGCTCCCTGAACTTCGAGTCTGCGGCTCTTCGATGACGTTTCACTAGGGCTTCGGAGGCCCTCACGCTAGAACCGGCACGTCGACGACGAGGCATTTCCGGAGTGCGTTCATTCTGGATGGTTGTCCATGAAATTTCTTCAAAATTAAATCTGTCCGTTGCATAAGATATTGAATGGCTCATACCCCCTAAAGCAATGGCTCATACCCCCGTAAACGCGGCCTCTCCATTAACGACAGAAGAGAAGTGAAATTCTACGCTGGAATCATTAGCGGTAACGCAGCAAATGAACGTTTGTCTCGGCAACTGAACTTTTGTAGAAAGCCAATATTCCAGCCAGAGAAACCGATATTCCCGTCTGAAGTTCGCCTATCAATTAAAGGATACTATGACATCCACACGACAAATAAATTATTTGTCATCTGGATATACCACCAGGCAGAAACGTCATCTATCAAAACACCGTTTAGTGCTAGAAATAATTGCTTTAATAATCTCTTCTTACCGCGACCTGTTACTAAGTAACATAATCTAATAGTGCAGTGCTAACGCTGATGCCAACATCGTTTGCATCTAGTTTAGTTTCAGTGCTTTTTGCCATGTTAAGCTTACGTGCAACTTGTATTCTTTTTTATTCTCATGCAAGTCTTGTTTACTATTTTTTATGATCCTAGTCGTTAAAACGCAGGCTAATAATTGCAGTATAAATAAAGGAATAGATAAATAAATAAATACATAAATAAAATAACTTATATAATTGCTGCTTAATTACGATGGTTCGCCTGAACTTTCGGAAAGGATCATACAAACAGCTGAAGTTGTAATGAATTATCCTGTCCATTGGGACAAAATTGTGTAACTTGCATATCTACCGACGGTCCCTCATAATTTTTTAACAGAAGGGACACAGTTCACACTTCTGGTCGTTCGCCCAAAGCCGCTACACGGCGAAGTACTTGAGAAATCTTCGATATGGATTACATGGGACAAGCACTTAGTCCCGCAACAGGTGCCGTTCGCACTCCGTTTGTTGCTAGCGTGGAGGGAGCACGCTGGGGTCTATCTATGGCCCGAACATTACAGTATCAACATAATCATGAGCCTCAGCGCACACGAATCTCAAAGCAGTTGAGCCACATAGAAAATGTTTCCTCTAATCTGACGCCAATGTGTTCAGAGGTGTCGTTCGCCCCACGCTTTATGGAAACAATAAATATCGCTTTGTGAAACAAAACAAAAATAAATGCCGATACCCAAATAGCGTGCCCGTTACACCAATAAGACTAACATATCTATGAATGTCACACACAATAGTGTTATGCTAAACAGAGCAAGAGAGTATCAGTCAGCGGCACCCACCAGAACCGGATAGTGCCCGTCGGCACCACGTCAATGATTGAACGAAATAAGAAAAAAAAAAGCGACACACTACAAGGAACTCGAAGCAAATCGGCAAGTTTTGATATATCGCACAATGGCTCGTCACGTGAGCGTCCGCACAATACGCAGGTGCGCAGTGACTGTACAAGGTAGCACAGTTTGCGCAATAACACATCTCATTTGAGTGCCCTCATAAGGGAACGGCGAAAGTTACAGCCGACACGATGGTGATCACGTGGGCGATTCGCGTGTCGGAGTGTGGCTACGATGCGTCTTCGAAAGCCGTCAACTGTAGTCCTCGAAGAAGGTACACTTGGCGCCCGGGTTCATGCGCGAGCCGACAGGGCAGTGGAACGCGTTCGCGAACGCTGGGAAGTTCGCTAGCGGCACGTTGCAGGCGTCCGCTGCGTTGCCTGCTGCCTCATCGGTGGCGCATAGCACGTGACAGTAGGTGAGAAAGAAGACTTGGTCGCCCGACAGCCGCCCGAGGAAGGCCAGCTGCAGCCCGTCCGGCGTCTTATTCTTCCCCCAGGCTTGCTTGTACGCACGGAAGGCCGTCTCCACAGCCGGTACGTGCGGGAACAGGCTGAATGCCGGACGGTGGCTCGCGGGTGTCGTGCCGTTGAGGACGGCTTCTCGCGGCCGTTTCTTCATGCACAACATTCGCAAACCGTACACGCTCGACACGTTGGAACCCCACCAGAACCGGATAGTGCCCGTCGAGTCGACGGTGCTGCCGACGGGATCGAACGAGCGGGTCAACTCGCGGGCGACATAAGATCCGAGGCCGCCGTAGTTCATGGCGTGCGTGCCGCCTACGGTGAACATCGGGCGTTCGAGTGCGTCCAGTGATACGCGCATAATGTTCCTGTAGTACTCGTAGGACAACAGCGGCGCGCCACCTTCGCCCATACGCCGTCGGTAGACGTCCTCGTAGGCGTCGGTCGCCAGGAAGCCGCGCAGGACGGCGCTGGCCTCGAGGAAGCGCACGATGAAGCTCGACTCTCGGTCTTTGGGAGCGAACGCTTCGTACAACGTGCGTCGTTTTCGCTCGTAGAAGAAGTCACCCGTGGGGAAGACGTCGCGCGTCATCGAGTCCAGCTTGCGGACGGCCTCCTCCTTGGCACTATCGCCTGCCCAGCGCAGGCTCCCGATGTTCTGCTTGGCCGCTGTTGTGAGCGTGGTGAACACATCTTCTATCTGGCCGCGAACCTGAAATGCAGTGTTGAAGCGTATGAAAAAAAAAATCACAGCATATCCACGGGGTGAATGATGATGAGTGGGCGAAGCTCCGGAGGGAATCATCGGATCTCCCGCTTAAGGGGACGCTAGCACAAACGCGTTAGAAACGTGCAGTACTCTCTAGTAAGGGGGAGCGGCCACAGCGTCTTACGCAGCCATTTACACATGCCGGAACGTGCACCGCGTTTGCCGACGCCATCACATGACTGCTGAGAGAGTATACCCCCCGTATTCATAAACGCACCTCGACTTGAACTTGACTTGCCACTGCCTTGAGCAGCGCGTTCGAAACGCGTTGAAGGTAAGGCGGAGAGGCCACAGCGTCTTACACCAGCTTCTTACACGGGCCGTAACGTGCTAGCACAAACGCGTTAGAAACGCGCTAGAAACGCGGCCTTTCGTTAATGTTGGGTATTTATGGCCATCGTGGTGCGTGTGTCCATGTCCGCTTCGTGGCGTAGTGGGCTAACGCCGCGCGCTCGGAAGCGAGGGGTCCCTGGTTCGATTCCGCGCTACGGGCACAACTTCGGAATTTTTTTAACACGAAAGTGTTTTATGCCGGGGTCCACCAAGACTTCACTGACGTATTTCCGTCACGGAAATACGTCAGCTTACAATGTACACGAACATAATACAAAGAAAGAAACCAGAAGAAAAAGTTCCACAAACATGCAAAATTTGGAAATCGAACCCACGACCTCTCGGTCCGCGACGATAGATCGCCGAGCGTTTAACCCATTGCGCCACAAACGCATTTGCAGAGAGCTACACAGACGCGCCTTATATATCTAACACTCCTCCGTATACCCGCGCTCTTGCTCGGGGCGGTGCCGCCGCCTACGAGCAGAAAAGAGAAGTACTGCATTATGACACTAACGCGCACGGACAGTAACGCTTCGGTGGTCTCAGCACTACGACGCCTCGATGCCAGCATTCGAAGGGACGCTGGCATCAAGAAGCACTACCAACGCCACCTAGGTGGCGTTCACCGTACTCAGCACAGCGGAGCGTGGCCTCCGCAATTAGCTCTGAAAATGTTTCTGAAGTTGATCGCGGAGGCTGCAATTACGACGCGCTGTACGCGCTGATTTGACTCGGTGACGATTCAGTTACGTGCTTTGTCTTGCGCGTTGTATTAGTGTGTCAGTTACGTGCTTCGTCTTTCGCGTTGTGCTAGCGTGTGCAGCGTAGTGCAGCTTCCATATGCACGACGGTTGCTCATGGTCATCGACGTTAGTAGTCGTGATGGAGGAGACGTGCCACCAGGCGTCAGCGTGGGTGCATCAACGCCTAAGGGCGCTTTAGCCACAAAACACCAATAGACATTATATATCAATGTGCAATAAACATTACACTACTTCTGTGAAGACACGTTTCACTTTCGTGTTCTATACCGATTCCTATATAAGAGGGATCAACCACATTTTTTTTTCTCATTTTGTTAGACTGGTTACACACTACTACTACGACGACGGGGACGGAACGGGTGCCGCTATAAGGAGCTTCTCCCCTAAAAGAAACTAAACTACATTGCTACACTAGCAGTAGTGCTTCCAGAGAACAACGCCCGTCGCAAGCAAAAGATGGGGCACGGCTATCTCCAGTGCCAGGAGATGATATAACAGTTCCACACCAATTCCTCTGTTTTATTCCGCGCTTCATCACTTGCACGAAAGACCCTATGGGGAACCTGCGCCGCCCAGGGTGCGCTACAGCAGTTTGAGTGGGCAGCTGAAATATTCTGCGATACAGCATCCGATAGGGAGACCTGCGAAAGAGGTATGACATTTTGGAGGATAACCAGACGCGAACCTGTATAAATATTTTCTTTAGCTCTGTGCGTCCAGCGAAGCTCTGGCCATATGAAATGCGCATTGGAAAAGCGCATGCGCTCATACATTCTAGCACGCCGGTTCCCAGTCAAGTCAGAATCTGAACACACGTACCTCAAGATGAGCGGCGAAATTGATGACGTGAAAATGCATCATGTGCTACTGAAAACTGTTTGCACTACTCGCTAGGCTCTGTGCTAAGGCGCGGCTGTTGGCAAGCGAAGTTTTTAGTGCTCGTTACCCATAGGGGGTACAAGGATCGTGCAGTTGTGTGATCTGGATGATCAAACCCAACCCGGTGCTCATGAGGAGTTATAAGGCTTACAAGTGTGCAACTTGTTGCAGAATGTTGACGGTAGCTCAGCAATGGCGCCCCCCGCATCCGCCATGTGGGGTCCAGAAATGACGGGAAGAGACTTGGGCAGCAAGACAACGGACGCCAATTCGCAACTACCACCGTTGACCGCGGTGAGCCCACTCAACTCTCCCTAGATAGCACAGGACTACGCACTCCGGTCTATGACACCATGCTAGCTGGCGCAAAATTTCCATTGCCAAGGCTGGCGTGACGAAAGCGGTGACACCAAAATCACTGCTGCTTACGCGGGAGCATCCCTATTAGATTCTATGGCAGTCGGGCCAGGACGCATGACGTAATGGAGCGAAGTGCGTAGGCCTTGTGATATCGTTGGCCCGCTACGAATAGGGCGCGGGGGCGATTGCAAGATTGGGCCATAGGACCCCCACTAGCTGTGCCATAAGCTAAGCATGTAAGCTTTGTATTGCGTGAATAAAACGTGCCTTACTTTGATAACGTTGCCTAGAGGAAAGAAGCCATTCCCCATCATGAAGGTGTCTCGTGCGCAGTTGACGCCGTTGTCACGCCACGTATGATGCAATCGGAGGTACCGTATATACTCGCTTAATGAGCACACTCGCACAATAGACCCGCACCTAACTTCGTGTTTGAAAATTTGGATTTTTGTTTTCCCCCGCCTAATAATCATACCCCCGACTTGGCTCATGCGCAGTGCCATGATCGAACAGCCGTGCTGTAGTTATTCGGAGAGACTAGAATATTTTACTCTCGTATCTGTATTTAAAGCAAGCGCACTAAATACTTAACGCATGCTTGCCACCAGTACCGGCGCAAAGGCACCTCGCAGGCTCGTGTGAGAAAAATTCACCGACGATTGCTATACTCCCTAATGCGAAATTTGATCACCGTTGTATACGTGTTTTCATTTCGCGATATGTCGGCTGGCGCGGACAATCTGTCTTGCGCGGTATACGTTGCAAATGGGGCGAATTGTGCCGCAACTGCCTCGCTAAAAGCCAGCGCATGTATCCTATTTACCCAGATGGCGCTTTACCAGCACAGCGACGGGGGTGGCCTTTGTTGTGTTTGATCGTCGCGGTCCACCTTAAGTTCCATCGGTCCAAGAATTTAAGGTGGTCAACGCCACTAATGCTAATAGTGCCGAAGTGATAGCTTTGTTGAGTCGCTTACTTATAATGACACCTTGCACTGCACGGTGTCCGTGCATCTGTACACAGACTGTTTGTCGCTAATGGTGCCCCTTTGCGCCTTCGAGCCACAGACACTCGAATTCGATTTGCTGAAAGGGCGTCGTGTCCACCTGTTTCATGTTTCGGGACATAGAGGAGTGGTGGACAATGAACTCGCCGACACGGCTGCCTCGTCCGCAGGTACCTTTGGGGCGCTTCTAGAAAGTGGTCTTCCCACTAAGTCCATTCGCGCGCCATTTTATAGGATTGCTCAAAATAATTGCCACCAGTACTGGCAAACGGAATGTAAGAACACTATTCTATATAACTGTGTCAGGAGTGCGCACGATATCCCTCGCTGGTTTCCCCCTAATCGGCTTCTTAGACACTTGTTTACAGGACATCGCCACTTACCTTATTATCTGCACCGTTTCAATCTTCGCGCTACGAACCTATGCGCTTGTGGCGCGGTGTGTGAAAATGAGACCCATTATTTTACCTCATGTCCAGGCAGTGTGCGCATTATCGCCCAATTGCGTGGGATCTTAAACATCGACGACGTCTCACCGGCCAACTATACCGTACTTCATGATAACAAACGTATGCGGGCCATGTTATTGAAGCGGGTGCGCCAGATTGTAATCTCGTATGCCAACTGGACTCCGCCGAAGAGAGGCCACTATGCTTTATAGCTTATGGCTGGGGATGGCATTCACGAAATCTTATTCAATTCTCATTGAAATGGCCGACAACGCTTTTTGCAATGCGCGTCTTTGCGAGGAGACGCTAGAACACATTCTATGCGACTTTCCTGAATATAATGGTCCGAGACAGTCCCCGGCGTTCGTTCGAGCGCACATTGACAATAGACCAATGTCAATTGAAACGATTCTCACGTGTCGTATCGCAGCTGAAGGCGACGAAGGGAGTACTCAGGTTTTTAAAGAAACGGGCTTCGACAAGCGGCTGTGACAGTGATGTCACGTACCACGCAAGAGTGACGGACTGTGACTGACGATGAGTGTGCTGTGCTGTGTGCTCTCTCCCTGTCTCCTCCCCATCTTTCATTCCCCCTCATCCCGCTCCCATGTGTAGGGTAGCAAACCGGTTGTGCTGAACTGGTTAACCTCCCTGCCTTTCCTTCTCGGCTCTTTCCTTCCTTCCTTCTTTCCTTCCTTCTGTTGCAATCATCTTGGCCCTTCTTCGCTTCCGGATGCTTACTGATGCTCCTTCCTGTTTCTTCCTGCGCTTCTTAATGGCTTTTCATTATCCTGCCTCGCCTTGTCCTGTTGCATCTCTTTAATATTGCTTTTGCATGTCTGTTACCTGCCACTTGCACTGCTTATGCCGACTATGGCGGGGCCTCTACCGTGCCAAATGGCTTTAATTGCGTGCTTCATTCTAATTGCCTTCTATTCCCTTACCGTTCGGGTTTTTCTTTCGGTTTCTTCTTTCTTCCCTGCCCTGCTCTCTTCCGTTCCTTTTTTCCTGCTCTTACCAACCACCGTGGCCAACGACTTTTTGCTTTGTGCTAACGTGTCAGCCTTATACGCCGTGTGCAGTCTGCGGGGTGGATTACGCTTCCCCATGCCTGCCGCCCTTGCGTATCCAGGCACTCCAGCTGAAGCGGGTGCCTCATGATGGGCCAACAGTGTACTAAGCCGTCCTGAGCCTTTTCTCTTGGAGCTGATCCCTCCTTTTAATCATCTCGTAATAAATGTGCAGCATCGGGATGAATGCGGATCCCTGCTGTTTTCACATGCATTTTTAACAAGCTAGCGGGGCTTGACAATTGGTATGCACTCTTTTCTAATTGACATTTCCTCTTCATTCTTGTGGACTATTTTGCCATTATTCGAGGGCTTAGGCTCTGAATCTGTCTTTATTTACTCTTCTTTGTTTCTTTAAGTCTTTCTTGGGTTGCCGGGGGCGACAACCCCTTCTCATTTAATTTACGATTGGCATTTACGCCCGTCGTACCTTCTTGATGGTGCCGGCTTACCCCCACATTTTTTGCTTTCTTTTTAATCTCGGGGGCAGCACTTCGCAATCGAGTTAAACGACGAGACAAGCGTATCAGTACCCACCAGGAGCATCCAGGGTACAAGCCCAACAGGTCAGCTATGGAAGCACAGCCAGAGCAGATTGCGGCCGGCGCGGAGCACCACAGATGCTGTGATTTGGCTACAGCGCGGTTCAAATCCGTCTTCATCGACAACGAGTTGTGTATTTGGTTACGAATTTCTGCACCATAGAGCCCATACATCTTCAGTAGCACGCACAAGAAGTTTCACGTAACCCTCTGCCACTGCGTCCCTGATAGAGTCTACGAGAATTTTTATACAGCCTCTGTCCTCGATGTTAGTGAGGTTGTTAGTCATGGTACAAATCCTAATATTGTGCGTGTACTTAGGTGTCCGCCCTCACCTCGCTCGTGTATCGCGATACCACATGTGGAGCCGCGAGCAGAAGTCCGAGGCGCGAGTCGACCAGCTGTTGGCAGGCCTCAGGTGCGGGAATGATGGTACCGAGGTCGGTGCTGCGATTGCCGAGCCCTGTACGCGGCGATGCAGCCATGGCCCACAGGTACTTCTGCACCAGGATCCACGCTATGGCGTCCAGCAGCTTTTCCGCCCTGTTTGCGTAGTCCCTCAGCAAGGTGTGAAGTTCGAATATCATCTCCATGCTCTGCGCCACCATGAGGTCATCGTGGGACAGCGGCACGTGGCCTTCCAGGTGCTTGTCCAGCAGCTGGAGCCACAGGTCAGAGGGCCGCAACGACGGGGTCACCTTCACCCAGAAAGAGCCGATGGAGAGTGTTAATACCAATTCGTGAAAGCAGGCGTCTGTGGCACCCGATTGCCGCGGCGCGTAGCTCACAGAGCACACAGTTCGGCAATTGCGCCGCCGGCGCTCTTTCCCAACAAGCTATGGGGCACTGTTAGTGTGCGTTCACTTTGCAACGGTTTCCTTGTCTTCATCCAGCACTGACCTGCTCTAAAGAACCCAGCGTAAACCACCGTTGAGTTCCTGAGACGCCTGCCAGGAGCACTCGCAGTAGTCGTGCCTCGTTGTCGAAAAGCTCGCGATAGCCGTGGTCGTCTCGGAAAGGGTGGGCGCCGAGCAGCTCGAGACGGTCGTCTAAGTAGTCTTCGTACACGTTTTGCCGCATCAGTTCTTCGCGCAGCTGCTGCCAGGTGGCGTCCATATCTCCGAGAGACAGTGCCAGCACAGTCTGTGTGCTGCGGCCGGTGCTTGCGTACACGTGTACCTGCAAGGAAAGGCGCGCAGAGGGGCGTTACAATTTATATGTTACCAAATGCGAAAGAAAATAAAGTTTCCTGAAATCATATGTGAAAGACGGCAACTGTTGCATGGTTGAGAAGATGCTTAGAAATTCCTTCCGGCAGGCTTAGGTTTGTTCAATATCAATGGCAGGCACGGCAAGCGAGATTTAGTTTTACGGCCCACGTTGAGCGCTTCCGTTGGCCTCAGTGGAGGACACAGCCAGTGAAGGGCAACATTTAGGTTTTAGTTTTATTGACTGCCTCGAAGGTAGAATAAAATTGCAGAAGAAGTTAGCAAAGGTGGACCCAAAAGGACTGGTGACAAAGAGCACTTATGAAAAAGAACCTTTGTGGGGGTTGGCTCCATGTTCATTTGTTGGTCCACGCAGGAAAATGACATTGCATTTAACTGAAGTAAAACTCGCGGAAGGACCTTTTTAAGACTAATACACAGTATATAGAGAACAGGAAAGGCTTAAGAGATACAATGGTAATAGGGACGTAGCAATGCAGACGCAACAAAAATGCTTCGTTCCTATGCCATGCCAGCCGCGAGATCGAGCAGAGTCGCTGCCTGGCGGAACTGCTTGAACCACGGAGAGAGAGGATTTCAGCGCGCGGCGTCTGCTGGGCATTACATGTTTTCACGTGCGTGTACGGCGTGAATATCTTTTAAATAATAATATTAAAGTCTGGGATTTTACGTGGCGAAACCATGATTTGATTATGAGGCACGGCGTATTGAGGGACTACGGATTAATTTCAACCACCTGAGGTTCGTTAACGTCAGTGACCTACCAACTATTGCCAACCACCTGACTTCTCACCCTCTCTCTCTTACTATTACATTAAAAGAGAAAGGCTGGGAATGCATCTCTCAGTTCTTCTCAGAAGTAACAGACATATAGGCTTCGTTATCAATCACACATGGTGAATCATGGGGAACGAAAAAATTATTTGCATTTGAATTTATTCCCTGAAGTTATATAAACTGTCAAGATGATGCAAGGCCGAAAGGCAATCCGCGCCTTACAAAGGTCTCCGACCCCGCACAGCAGAAGCAGTACAGCGCTTATAAAAATTGCGCATTTGCTATAAACAATTTTAATAATGAAACAAAGAATTATATTGGGGTTTATGTCTACAGCGCAAGTTAATCGCTAGTTAAAGCAATAGTCTTGTCGATAAAATAGAATGTAGTTTACATAAAGGATTTGAAGAAATAAATACTGCAGGTGTGTGCGACCTTGCAGAATTACAACCCCATTTCCAGCAAGGCTGTTTCTTTCAAGCAGTTCCAATGAGAGCTTTAGTGTGCTGTTATATTACGTACGATAGAAGGCTGGCCGTATATGATGGCTGCGTGTGAAACATTGCGCACACGTAAGGCTTTCGAGCACTTATTGTTGGGATTTTTTAAAAATGCCAGTAATTCATCGACACACGTGTTACTTCCACAGAAAAATGAACATGTCCCCCCCCCCCCCCCCCCCTATCTCGCTAGATTTGATCTCGGTTGCGTTCCCCGTTCTCCCAAGGTATATAGCGGGATAAATTCGGCTTTGTTGTTACGACACTTTCATAAAGCTCCTGATCGCTGCTGTCATGCGTAATTAACTGCAAGTGCCATAGTAGGTGTCCTCACTGGGAACTCAACCTATAAGTTACCCATAACACGCCCTTTATTTTCTCCAAAAGTAAACAAATTGCCTGTTTAGTTCACCGAGGACATCGAAGAACTCAATTACGGATGTCTCATGATGCGTGAAAATAAGGAAAAAAAAAACCGAGGGTTCAGATTTAATTGCAACGCTTCTCACAGGACCAGGCCGTAATCATTTTGTCACACATTGTCCTCATCATGACCCCACCTACCCTTTCCATGAAATATAAACCTGTTGTAAAGCTATGTCGGGACAAGTGGCATCATCGTATAGCTGATAATGGCCGTATCACACGTTCTAACACTTGATGAAGAATTTTTTTTAAGATAGGCTGTGTTAGATGTAATCGCATTTAACTTCACACAGAGATTTTCTATAGTTTTGCACCCATTATCGCTAAATTTGGTCTTTGTGGCTTATGCACTTACGCCAGGGCAGCGAGCTAAATTCTGCAGCGCTCGTTACACACGCCCATAACGCTCTAGAGCGCTTCCATACCACATTTGTTGCCAGAGCCCCAATTAGCCACCGATCTTGAACGTTGCCTAAGCATCGGTCATTATTTCCTCCTTACTGTCACTAAGTATGAAGGAAGTGCCTGGTTTAGTTCAGTGGGGCCGCCAGGCGCACCTGATATCATGCGCGAAAAAAGGTAAAACAAAAACAACGATTCAATATATATTTGTAACGCTTCTATGAGCCAGAAAGATTAAACCTTCGTTACACACTGAACTTTTAATGCCACCTATTCCTTCTAGGTACAGCATTTCTGAAACGCAGAGTTCGCTTGGGACATTGGCAACCATAGCGATTAACAGTAGCGTGACAGCTGAGAACACTTGCTTAACAAATTTTTTAAACACGTATTTGACATCGCAAATAATCTTCGCGTAAAGTTCCCCCTACGTTCACAAAATTTCCCCTGTGTATTTGTAATTAGGTGAGGCTGCAATCTCAATTTTACACCACTCGTAAAGTACACTTATAACGCTCTGGACCACTTGTATTCGTATTCTACAGTAAAAGGCACATTTAGCCCACCAATTTGGAACGTTGCCTACACATTACCAACACCGCACCCCTCAGTCTCTCCAAATATAAACAAGATGTAATGTTTAGTTCGAGTGAGGACACTGTGTACACGAACGGCGAACCTTGTTTGACGCACGAAAATATAGGGGAAAATGGTGCTTATTAATTATCTGCAACATTTACATTTAAAGCAGGAACGTGCAATTTTAACAACCCATTACATTTCAACATCTACCTACTTTCACAGAAGTTAAAGCTCGAATCTCGCGTAGTTGCTTTAGGAGTCTGGGAAACATTGATTAATGGCTGTATGACGTCCTGGAATGCTTGAATGAGTAACTTTCTACAAAGAACGTAATGAACATAGACAGTTTAAACATTTATCGCGTGTAACTCAGAACGTGCTTCCTACATAAACAAAATATAAACACCATGCCTCGGCTAGTTTACCGAGGATACCGGAGAAAAACAAGTAAAGGCGATGCACAAAAATTGAGAAAGAGAGACAGAGTATTCAGTAATAATTTTCAAGGCACATAGGTAACCTACAACAGTTCAAACTTGGGTACACGTCATCAAAAGGTCACCCCCAATTTCCTCAAAATGTGAAATCTCTGCTGTTTTGCTTCTGCGATGACATAAGTGCCAATCTTGTGTAGAAACAGCCGAACAATGAAATGGACAACAACTTAATTGATGATTGTTACACATGCCACTAGAACAAAAAAATCAAGTCAATGTTATATTGGTATTGCAGTGGCTGTTCACGTTCGACAAGGTGGTTTTCACCAACATATCTAGGATAAGTCGTGATTACACAATAAAATTCGACAGTCAGACCTATAAGACGCTTTATTAGTTTCTTTTTCTTTTTTTTCTTCTTTGTGGTGACAGAAGACAGACTGCAACGCTATGTAAACTATCTTTGGACAGAAGTTCAATAGTTCCGGTATTTGACAATGCTACAATTTCATGCCGTAAGGCAAGTAATCATTGGGTGCGACTGATTATGGCCCCGGACCCCTCCCCTCGCCTCTAATTAAAATAGCCAGCTGACCTTGTTTTCATATATGGTTACGGCGGTCCCCAAAAAACTGGGCATGATGCAAGAAGCGCAAGCTGACATTTGTTATGGCGGGAACTGCATGCCCAGCGCCAGCATCTCCACAGTGTGAGCGTGCATGGCACATACCGCACATCAACTGCCACAGCGCGTAGCGATGAGGCACGAACGACAACCTTCGCCGCTCAAGCAGGGGATACGTAGGAGAGAAATGCATTACTTACGTGGAGCCAAATTTTCAGATAGGTGGCTAATGCGGGCACTTTGGGCTGAACGCTGGAAAATCCAACAAAACTACAGTTGGAGCCAAATTTTCAGATAGAAAATTTGGCTCCAACTGTAGTTTTGTTGGATTTTCCAGCGTTCAGCCCAAAGTGCCCGCATTAGCTACAGGGTGTCCGCAATAGCTACAAGGTGTCCGAAAATTACCAGTGCAGTGAGACAATAAACGATAATATTGACGCTTGTGCTCTAGGAAGACGACAACGGTGATGGGGGCATTAACCGACTCCGTCTAGTGGGTCAGTAGGATTCTACGAGGACGAAGAAGTGTCTCTGTTTTGTTTTGTTTGAACAGGTTGTCCTGCTGTTCTTGAAGAACGTCTCCCTGTCTTCTGTTGAGCCTAAGGCTGCAAGAGTTTGACATGACAGTCATGTACAAGTGGGGGAAGCGACATACGGATGCTGAGTGCCTGTCTTGATCGCCGATAGAGTCGGCTTCTCCACTCGAAGAAGTAGAAGAAACAGCATTTCTTTGTGTTCTCGACACATCCGCCATTGCTCAACAACAACGGGATGACCCTGAGTTGCTTGTACTAATCAATTACTCAGAGGGAAGATATGCGAAAGCACCCACAGTTTTCGCAAGAGGATAGTCTTCGTTTTCTTTACGGGCCAAAGTCCTTTACAAAAGAAACTTTTCTTCGACCGGGTATTCCTATCTGCTCGTCATTCCTGCAGCTCTTCGTACGGAAGTACTTCACGCCTGTCACAACGAGGTAACTTCTGGTCACGTAGGCTACACGCAAACATTGGGCAGAGTGCGGCGAAGCTACTACTGGCCGAGACTTACCATCACCGTGAAACATCACGTTCGCACTTGTCTTGACTGCCAGAAGCGCAAGTCGCCTCCGACGAAATCAGCCGGCCTCCTACAACCTTTCCAGGTTCCTCGAACACCATTTGATCAAATCGGAATGGATATTTTGGGCCCACTTCCTACTTCTACTGCAGGGAATCGCTTTGTTCTCGTCCCAACCGACTATTTGACACTTTACGCTGACACAAAGGCCATCCAGAGAGGCACAGCATCCGAGGAGGTGCGTTTTTTTATTGGGAATGTTGTGTTGTGACACGGCGCACCGCGCGTCGTAATAAGCGACCGAGGAACAGCATTCACGGCTGCACCTTTAGATAAGGTCTTGCTGCTAAGTGGTACGGCTCATCGGATGTCAACCGCCTGCCATCCACAAACTAACGAATTGACAGAGCGCCTCAACAAAACAATTGAAGACATGCTTTCAATGTACGTGGATGTCAAACATAAAAATTGGGATGACATCCTCCCTTATATTACGTTTGCGTACAACACGGCGAAACAATTAAGAGGCGACGCACGTGACTCCATCATCCTTGTTCACGGCCGATACGAAGGATGTTGGATGCAATGCTTCTACACGAATTTGATGACACTGACACGAATGCCGATGTGTTTACGCAACGCGCGTTAGAGGCTCGGCAGCTCACGCGCTTGCGGATCTCCCAGCAGCAAGACTACGACGCAGGCCGCTATGATGCTCACCCTGGAAACATAATCTATGAAGTCGGCGACAGAGTGTGGGCTTGGACACCCATACGGAAACGCGGCCTCTTTGCCAAGCTGTTAAGGTGATACTTCGGCGCATTGCGAGTATTGCGCCGACTCAGTGATGTCACCTACGAGGTCGTCCCCGATAGTCCCAACGCAGGACGGCGCCGCCCGCACCGTCCTGAACTTGTGCATGTTGTACCATTGAAGCCGTATGTGAGCGAATGACTATGCGGGTCACCCTCACTTCCGCAAGGGACATTTCTCGTCTAGCATCGGGGCGTTGCTCTTTTAGGGAGGGAAAAATGACGCGTGTGCTCTAGGCAGACGACAACGACGATGGGGGGCATTAACGGACTCCGTCTAGTGGGTCAGTGGGATTGTTCGCGACGAAGAAGACGTGTCTCTGTTCTGTTATGTTTGAACAGGTTGTCCTGCTATTCTTGAAGAACGTCTCCCTGTCTTCTGTTTGCGTTGTACCTCGACAATATGATTATAACTGTCAATGACATCGCCGTTTCACGTGCGGTATGATAGCGCAAGACCTGTATAGTTCGTCTGATAAGGCCAGACGGTGTTACATATTTGCACTATATATATATATATATATATATATATATATATATATATATATATATATATATATATATATATATATATATAACCGCAGAGATATTGAACTACTCAGCAACTGTCATGCCACACCAGCGAGGGTAGGCAAGATTATCGAAAGAGCAGACTGGTGTTATAGTTGGTAGTTCATAACTTGAGATAGAGAGAGAGAGAAAATGATTTAATGAAAGGCAGGGAGGTTAACCAGGACTGAGCCCGGTTGGCTACCCTACACTGTCAATGTGCCGAAACTTGTTTCGGCACATTGACAGTGTAGGGTAGCCAACCGGGCTCAGTCCTGGTTCAAACATCAATAGGCTAGATAGAAGACCGTTCACTTTGAGCAAGATCTTGGGACCATGGCCTCGAATATCACAGCTGCAAAAGGCCACAAAAGCGCTGCTGCGATTTTTAAAAACTACAGGACTGAGTGACCGTCTATGACCCGGACTGATTGATAATCAGTGTTAGAACAGATCTGTTGCTACGTCGGCGATATCAACAGTGGACTTTCTATTCTTCTCTTAACTTGAGATAAAGTGCAAAAGAACACGCAGGAAGACAGAGGAGACGAACACACAGCGCTCATAAGATATTATCAAACAAAAAGTGCCCAGATCCGACACACATCTTGAAATACATGAGAAGTGAAGCTTTCGTGAAGCAGCTAATCAAATGTTATAACTTTTCCCATTTGCGTCTTTGGTGCAAAAGAGACGGGCTGGCGTTGGCAACAACTAGTTGGCGTTGATAGGATACGTGAGATTGTGGCCTGCCGGTTAGAGCATCGGGAAGCTATGCTTGGGGACAGTAGTACGATCCCACCATCAGACGCGTAATTAAAAATTTTCACAGTATGAACTATTCGTCAAGACGGTGGCAGCATCCAACAGCCTCGGCCAGGAAAGTCCGGGAGGATTCGGAAAGGAAACTTCGATTTACAAGCGAAGGGTTCCCGCACCTTGAAGAGCACGTTGATGTTCCAGCGGATGGCCAGATCAAGCAGCACGTCGAGCGGGTGAGGCGGTGTTCTTGAGGCTTGGCTCTCCGGCCACGGCAGTCGCAGGGACTTCTTCCAGGCCAGGAACTGCTGCACGCTGTGGCTCACGTTGCTCGGTCCAGAACTCAGGCAGGTGAAGTAAAAGCTGGTGGCTGCGCTCTCGTACTCCTTGCTGGTAGACCCTCTGATGCGAGGAGGAAAACACAGTGGTGCGCTGAAGAGTTAGGCCGGATCGCCGAAGCCTCCGAGGGCATGTGCAGCAGCGTCCCCGCATGGATCAGCCTTCGCGGATAGTATAAATGAAAAACATTGCCACTTCCTATTCGTGGCTTAGTACCGCTCATTTTTGAGGGACAGTAAAGTGAACTAACTTTAGACTTATAAAGAACTCGTTCAAGCTATATTTGCGATAATACCGCAATAATAGGTGAATTATTAGACGAGGAATTGAACGGCAAAGCTTCATAAAAATTATCCAACACCACAATACCGGTACGTCAGTGTGACGTCACATATTTCTAAGTAGCTTTCCTAGTTGGGCTTAGTGGGAGCTCGGCACAATGAGCGGCCTTTCACTAGCTCATGAATATTTTTTGAGGATATGCACGCACTCGCACCCATGTCCGCTACTACTTATCGGCGTTTACTCGCATTCCTACTGGCACCCATTTATACTGGCCGGCATTCACTCAAGTTCTTACTGGCTGCCACTGAAACTCCACCACTCATACTCAGACTGTGTCCCGAAAAATGTGGTGAACTGCTGCCGGCACCGCGCACTATAAAGCTGTAGCTGCCGCCGACAAATGAAGAATGACATGTTGTCACTGTGATTTCGTCTTATTATTCTGCCTGGCCGAGCAGTCGCCGACCACTCTGTCGCTGGTAGTAGTGACGCTGCCAAAATACTACTGCCAAAATAGTCAAAGCGCCGAAGGCGCACCACAAAGCGTCAAATTTTATGTTACGTGCGCCCCGGTGGCACGGGCCAACGAACCGATGCTTCGCCATTACGGACGTTGTATCGGCCGCAATGATCCCGTTTGGACGGAAGTTTAAGCGGTGGTTAAACAGGGGAGTGCGGCGCATAATCTTCCGTAGTACATAGGTTAATGTAATGAGAAACAGCATTTAGAAGGGCAAATGCTTAGAAGTAACATTTATGAGCAAAAAGTCATTTCATATTCCTCTTCGGACCTTGGGGTCGGGCGAACGCGAGAAGGAAGATAAGTACCAAGATAATTACACCTGGTAGCGAAGCTTCCATAGAAGCCCAAACGTTCAAAACATGGCGGCTTATCGGCGGTTCATGGGGCTATCTGTGTGAGGAGGGAACACTTCTGGCGGAACAAAAATAATTTGACGTCATATCCGGTAAAAACAGAAGTGACGTCATTTTGTTCTCATAGGCGCGAAATTTGTTTTCGGGGGCCTGCCATTAAAGCTGTATGTTCAAATGCCCCGCCATTCGACTTGATGGGCATTCCGAGCTTTCAGGGCGGAAAGCGATGCAGGAAAAGGTCAGCCGCATGGTTCTCGAAATCGCATCGCTGCACAGAACATGCATTCTTTGGAGGCCGACGAACACTTTGGGCACAGATTGCGTAGAGTGCTCGTCCTTTCGTCGGACGCCAAACCTGTGTCGCACGAAAACTAAAGTAAACAAGTATCTGACGGTCGCAACTCACAACTTTTTTCTGCACAGGTTAAGAAACAATAAAAACTACCCGCGTCACCTAATTCACAGAAACGTCGACATGCAAAACAACACATGTGAGGGGGCGTATTGTAACAGGTGAACTTTAATAGCGCGCCTGTTCACGCACTCCAAGAGCTGCATTGCATTGCAAGTGATAGCGGCGTCAACGCCCGCCGCTGTCGATGGGCGCTCTCAGAGTGGGCGCTGAGAAAAGGTATTTATTGATAATGGTCAAGTAAAATAAGAGTTGTATCTTCTTTTCTCGCCGTGCGTATAGAAGATGGATTAGGAATTTTATTTTCGTTGAATGAATCTAACTGCGTCCGGCTTTAATTAAAAAACGCTTCTTTCTTTCCCAGTGTTTATTCCCTTCAAACATAGTCGCGCTTCAATCGCTGCTCCCATAATCACCCTAGCTGATGTCGGTGACAATCGGTTCTCAACCGCTTTTCGCCCGAAGCTTCGCGACCTATGTGGATCGACCTTGTCTGTACTACAGAGACCCTACAATTCCGAGATTGTTAGCGCCACCTACCAGAAGTAGTTGGAACGACACACCCGAGCGGACAGGTCTTCAGCACTCGCTGTCATACCCATGTGCTTTGCGTAGCTCCCCCTTTTTAATGGCACTTCTGCTAGGTGGCAGGGGGAGCCGGGGATACGCGTGAGGAGGCTGGTACGGTTATCCAGACGCGTTGTGGAACGACAACGCAACCGCTCATCACGCGACAAAAAACCCGTGCGCTCATGCATCCTTATGCAGTTGCAGAAAGCGAAAGTTACTCAGGGGCCATGATTATGACGGCAAGTGACGAAGCCCTGTGTGCCTGTCAAGCGCATGCTCAGAAGCTACTATTTCCTTCCAGCTTGTTCCAGTAGGTGGCAGTAAGGGTCTCGGAAGCGCACAGCTTCCGCGCTCTTGACAGCTCTGCCGGGGACTGTATACATGGATTTGTCCAAGCTTGGTGCTTTTGGCTTCCGGTGTTCTTGCGGCATTTACGGATCATGATTTATCTTGCGTACTTTCCACACAAACATATTTTCCCAAGCACATGAGGGAATAATTGATTGACCGATTGATCTGATTGATTAAGGAGGTTTAACCTCCCAGAGCAACTGGGAGGTGCCACTGAGAGGCGCCATAGAGGAGAACGACGAATTGATTTTGACCACCGGGGGCTGTTTACGTGCATTCTAAATCTAAATACACGAGCGCTTTGGCATTTAACCCCTGGCAAAATGAGGCCGGCGCAGACGCGAATCAAACCCGCAACCACTTCGAGCTCAACAAAAGCATGGGTTGGCTGTTGGTCTTGTTGGTACGACATCTTTTCTAGCGGTTAGCACGGAAACTTTAGACAAGGCGCACAAGAGACAAGCTCAGTAGGAGAACACCATAGCCACTTGACGTTTCGCGGTGGGTGCAGGAGTCTCTGCGCACATGAATAATTATTGGTAATGGTTGCTATTATACCGGAAGGTTGTGTTGAAAATGTTCAAATTGCAAAGTCACAGATACGTTTGAAGCCAAAAAGCTGAACAGTCGGCAAATCCACGCGCTGGCCCAACCGTCACACTTGTAGTTCCCGTATAGACGCAATTCTGATAGAAAACCCCGTGGTGCGAGTCTGCCTGCCTTTGTACGGCGGTGGCTGCGACCCGGTGCATGTGCTGGTCGAAGGGCAGCTCGAACGAACGCTTCCAATGGCCGCACGCGTAGGCGAAGAAGTCCTCGCAGGGTTTGGCCGCCGGGTCCGCGGCCATGTTGAGCCAGAACGCATGGGACCGGCAGCCCTCGGTTGTGCAAAGCGACACCGATGTGGCGCCGGCCGCCATGTTGTCTGCCCCGAGCCACAGGATCAGAGCGAAAAGCAGCAAGGCGGCCACGGATACCAGCGCCAGCCGCGTGCGGTAGTCAGCGCTGCACGCCGATCGTTTCTTCTTGCTTTCCTGCACGGGGTTTATAGCACGGCGCTGTGGAGGTCGGCTTCCGGAATAAAGTATCCGGCAACAATTCTTACGTAGAGGGAACTCTGGTGACAGTGTCTTACAACAGCTGCAAATAAGGCAGTTCAGCAAGCATGGAAACTATGGTTAGTACATGGATTTGCCTAAACTTCACCCTCCTGGCTTGGAGCTGCTTGGAAACGCTTTTAACTGATAATATTTAACTAAATATTTCGTTACCGACGAAACACACTCGAAGTATTGCAGTGTTTAGAAAACTGCAGTTGCTCAGAATCGAAAAACAAACGAGAAAGCTAACGCCACGAGAACACCAGAAGGCACATGCACGAAGATCAGACAAATGCATGTATTATCTATCGTTCCCACGATAGCTGAACGATCGCAATGCCACAGTGCCCTCTAGTATTGTTTGCATGAAACTCTGCTGCTTCCAGTTGTAGCATGAGGAATGCTGTTCTAGACACTGCTGAATTACACCATTATGGGCAGCTTAAGCCAATCGGAGAGGGCGTAGCTGTGCTCTTACCCAACTAAATTCTCGAGAATGTGGCGAATTCGTCAATAAGGTGTAATTTGGTAACGTCTCGGAATCGAACCTTCACAATTATAGTTAGAAGCTTCGCCAAATTCAAGTGTATTCTAGTACTTAGTGCTGAAAGTTGGGATAGTTGTAAAAAATATCTTCAGCGCAAAGAAGGGGATAGCAAAAGGGCAACGCTAGACATTGGTTATTGCTCTTTAGTCTTCATACGTTTCCGTGTGCTGCTGACAATGAATAATTTCCAACTCGCTCGCCTCACCATCCTTCTACAGTTCCTCCTGTCCTGTTCCCTTCCTATTCTTTTACAATCGCTGGAAATAATCAGATTCGTGCCGATTAGGGCTGCTCGTTACGAGGTGCGGAAGTAACCTTACGTACTATCCCTCTCGCGCTGAAATGCTCGCCTCTCACAAAGCGCACCCAAGATCAAATTAAACTATCCGTGCATGACTTCCGAGCTCCCCAACGCGAGTGCCACTGGATCTCGGAGATCATGAGTCGTCATGTGGTATTTTGAAAGCAATTAGCCTTTATTGGGAGCATTTGCCCTTATCGACATGTTTTCCCGCCAACGCCAATTGGTAGAAGATCGGGCTGCTGTCCTGAGGGAACCAGATTTTAAACCAACCGTCAGACTTACTTTCGGTCACTGGGTCAGTCCTACTGTTTAATGAGGCACTAACTCCAATTTGGGCCACTGGCTATGTGCCCCACGTTATGGGCCGCTCTTCTGTGAGCATTTTTGCCGCCAACTTGGGTCACTGCTGCTTCAATTTTCTGTTGCCGACTTCACTCGCTGCCCCTTTTTGTGCTTTCTGTTCGGGCACCTACCCAGTGGCACCCTGCCATCCTGGTAAATTGGTCGATAATGTCCACATATGCGCCGTAGCCGAAGTTGTCTGTTCGGGCATGTAACCAGTGGTACATGTACAGCTCCAAATACTCAGTGGCTGCTGACTCAGCAGCCTGTAGCCAGCACCCGCAATGGGGTGGGAAGAGGCAAAGAAAGGTGTGAATGTGTAACGCCACGACTAAACATGCGGATCGTGGCACAATGCACCCTGCATTTCTCCTTGGACTGTCATGTGCGTTTGACGGCGGCCAAGGAGGAAGTTTCAACCCCAGATTGCGCTGTTCACTACATATCGCTAAGGTCCCTAGATAAAACAAAGTTTGTTATATCTAGGGACCTGATATAGCGCTGGTGGCGCCCTAAGATAGGCGCACGGAGCCTATCCAGACGTGAACTCCACCTGGTTCCTTACCTGTTCCTCTCGATTGGCTTCCTCCTGCCGCTGCCTCTGCCTGCGCCGGCTGGGCAGAATCATCACCACTCTGGCCGCCGTCAGCGCCTTTCGCCACCGGCGCAGCGACGTAGATGGCAACTGCCCGGTCTCGCACTCCTGCTGTTGCTTTTCGAAGGCGCTGCTGGGGTCGCTAGGTGCACTTTTCTTGGCCACGTCCGTGGCCCTGATAACCAGCGCGTACGGCTGCTGTGCGCCTGCGCGAGGCGCCGGGATTTCCTTCGACTCGTCACTGTCGAGCGCCTCGATTCCGGGCAGCACGGCATCGTTCCCGTCCGCGGTCGGCGCGTCCGTCTGCCCCAGCTCTACAAATACCCTTTCCACGCTAGGCAATCCATCCAATCGTTTGGCCCACTCCGGTACCGGAACGGCGCCCGCTGGCTCCAGCTGGTCGGCAGTTGAGACTGGAAGCTCGCTGGAAGAGTCGACGGGCTCTATCATCGCAGGCTGGAATTCCATGTATCCGGGCCCTGGCGCGGATTGAGCGAGATGCTGGGCAACAGGTGGCGACGCTAGCGGAGGCTCGGGACTGGCCACTTCGGCTGGTGATGGTTCGGCGTATGAGAGATCGACGTCCGGCAATCTCTTGCCTGGTAACAAATGGAAAATATAACTTGCATCTGGGCTTGTTGGTAAGGCATCTGGGTAACTTGCTTCGGAGCGCGAGAGAACACACTCACATACACCACCGCACTCAAACACAAAAAGAACCCAAGAAAGGACACCCATCTCGCCTTCCCACCCCCCCCCCCCCCCCCACACACACACTTTTTGACCACAAGGGCTCACTAACAACCATTTATTTCCCATATGTCAAACCCCCATATAAAAAACATCGCCGTGCATGCTCAATGCATCACCAAGGCCACCTACTACACCGCGTTATGTTATAGCACTTTGATTACGCTAAGCTGAACTCGGATGGAAAAAGGGCAAATGGAAGGCTGACTGACATACTTTTTCTTATCATTACTTATAATAAACGTTTCTAAATCCAAACGTGCCACTCTTCTCATGATTTTGCCGAAGAGTACGCGTTTTACAATATCCTAGTTCATACCTGCATGAAAGAACAGTGCGCAGCAAGATTTGTAAATTTGTCTTGAATGAAGTAGTCACTGCGTAAAATACAAGTGGATATTCCTGTATTCCTGAGAAACCCTTTTGTAACCAGGCACTGGCGCCAGAGCGCGGTGCCTGGTGCCAGTGGCCAAGTTGGTGGCAGGGCCACCCTTTAAGTAAAGTACTCACTCCTTAACATTCCACGGTGATTCTTGAGATACGTTTTTGCAACCAAGCACTGTCAGTGACTATGCGAATGCACTGGAAAGACGCTGACGTTCTGATGTAACTACTCATCGCCAGACGCCTCATATATGTGTGCGTGAATTCTTCGAAAATCGCCCGCGCATAGCCTAGAGACTGGAGGCACGGTCTCCAGACTGCATGGAAAGATTACAGCGAAGAAAGACGAGAAGACTGCAGCAGTGAACATTCTAAGAGGAAGACCATGTTTGGCACGTTGCGCCGTTTCAACAGCAATTCCTTGATTCACGAGGTACAGCCAAGGGCAGGTACATCGAGGGCGATTCCACACACATGCTGTTGCGAATTTTCAGCACAGCGAATACGTTGTTTAGAAGCCGCATTTCGCCATCTAGGGGTTTATTTTTGTTCGCAGGACATTGTGTCCCTCGGGGGTCTTCGATGGGATTCAGTCACAGGGATAACTTCTGTTGCCATTTATAATTTATTTGTGACACGAACAACTACCATACTACATTTTAAACTTGCACGTCCCTTTCTTTAATTTGCTTTTCCGCAAAACACTGCACATATCTTAAGGTGGTTCTAATGCATTGAGTATTCTCAAATTTCTCGATATCAAGTGCAACAATGCTTTACTGTTTCAATTTTTCAATTTGCTTAATATTGTCGCAAGACGCGAAGAAAAGCACACACGACAACGGTGCGACAACAAACACAAGCTCTATATTCAGAGACTCGAGAATAATGGCCGCGCCAAGTTTATCCTCTTCGGAGAGAGACCTGCTTGCTCCAGTGTCTTTCACTTCGTTGTCTTTTGTGGCTGTTAGCTCCTTTAGCCGTGACAGCCTCCCTTCCAATAAAACATCGTCCCGATGCTTCACTGTGGCGACGCCAGGATCTTTCCACGCTTATGCTGCAGTGAATTCATTCGGACAAATAAGGCTTCATCCGGACCATGTGCACAGTCTCCGCTGTATGCCGTCGACGCCTTGGCGAATGTGGACTATCGGAAACAACTTCATAGTTGACGTCAGAGAGACGTCAGACAACTTTATACGGACCGAAGTACCACCTCAACAGTTTCTCCGAAAGGCCACGACGACGAACAGGAGTGCCGACCCAAACTGTATCTCGAGGCTCGTAGGAGACTTGTCGGTGGCGAAGGTTATAGCGCCCTGCATCGTACTCCTGCTGCCGCCGAATACGGATGCGCGCAAGTTGTCGGGGTTCTTCAGCACGCTGAGTAATGTAGTCAGCATCAGTTTCAATGCCATCGCATCCATGTTCATGCGGCAACATTGCGTCCAGCATGGTTGTGACATCACGACCATGTAGAAGGCGGAACGGTGTCTCTGGTCCCTTGCTGAGCCGTATTGTATCCAAAAGTGAACTACGGCAATATCTCGTTCCAGTTTTTATGCTTCACATCAACGTTCTATTGACCACAATAGTTTACGGACCACGGGATCTCAGAACACGCTAAATATCCGAGCAGCCGTTAAAGTTATCCGGTAAAACCGTACATCACAATGTTGTTCGCATATACCAGTAGAGGCTGGAAGTGGGAATACCAGGCTCCATTTTAAGGCTGCCGAGATATTCAGCTTTTTGTCGGATCCCTTAGTCCGCCAACTTTTTGGTCGCTAGTACATGCAAAGCATATCCACAAGCGTCTTATTTAGGCGCTCCACGAGTCCATTCGTTTCCGGATGGTACGTCGTTGTTTGCCGGTGAGATGTGCCACTAAGTCTTAAAACTGTGCCCAATAGCTCAGCTGGGAATGCAGTTCCTCTGTCAGTTATTACTGCTGGGGCACCATCTCTCAGTGCGACATTCTCCAGAAAAAATCGCACTGCTTCACTTGCCGTTCCCCGTTGTAGAGCTTTGGTTTCGGCGTAGCGAGTGAAATAGTCCATGGCTACGATAATCCATCTGTGTCCCGCAGCAGACGTTGGAAATGGGCCTAGCAGATCCATTCCGACTTGAGCAAATGGAGTTCTGGGTACTTCGATAGGATGGAGGAAGCCTGCTGGTTTGATGGCTGGCACTTTCCGCCGCCGGCAGTAAAGGCATGTCCGGACATACTGTTGAACGGTCGCCGTCAGTCTTGGCCAGTAATACCTTTGTCTGACTCTGCAGAGCTTTCGTCTGAAGCCCAAATGGCCGGATTTTGTTTCATCATGGCATGCCTGTAATATTTCAATCCTGAGAGATGTTGGGACGAGTGGAAAGTAGGCGCTTCCATTTGGAGAAAACTTCACTTTATAGAGGACGTCGTTGCTTAAATACAATGATGAAAGTCCTCTTTCCAAACGTTTTGGCACAGTAGAAGTGCGACCCTCCAGAAAGCTAATCATCATCAGCTTATTTTTATGTCCACTGTACGATGAAGGCGTCTCCCTGCGATTTCCATTACCCTTGTCTTGCGCTATCTGATTCAATCTTGCACCTGCAAATTTACTAACTTCATCACCCCGCCTAGTTTCCTGCCGTCCTCGACTGCGCTTCTCATTTTGTAACTCTAATGGTCCACCGGTTATCCATCCTGCGCATTACATGGCCTGCCCAGCTCCATTGTTTTCTCCTAATGCGCATTAGAATATCGGCTATCCCAGTTTGTTCTCTGGTCCACACCACCCTCTTCCTGTCTCTTAGCGCTAGGCCTGACATTTCTCATTCCATCGCTCTTTGTGCGGTCCTTAACTCGTTCTCGAGCGTCTTTGTTAGCCTCCAAGTTTCTGCCCCATATCTTTACACTGGTAGAATGCAATGAATGTACACTTTTTTTTTCAACGGCAGTGGTAAGCTCCCAGTCAGGATTTAGCAATGCCTGCCGTATGCACTCCAACTCCATTATATTCTTCTGTAAATTTCCTTCTCATGATCAGGATCCGCTTTGAGGGATTGACCTAGATAAACTTACTCCTTTACAGACTCGAGAGGCTTAGTGGTGGTGGTGGTGGTGAAAAACTTTATTGAGTGATGACAGGAGAGAGTTGGGGACGGCCTGAAGGGCCGGCCTCTCACAAAATCTAGGAGGGGTCCCTAGTCCGGAACCCCTGTGGCTTCTGCTGCAGCACGCGCTCGGGCCACTAGGGCGCGTTGATCCTCCAGGGTCGAGCAGCCGAGCAGGGCAGCCTCCCAGCTCTCTTGGGTAGGGGGAATGGGAAGGGGTGTGGCGGGACCGCCGGGTTTGATGGGCAGGCCTACACCATGTGGAATGGGTCCGCGAACGGATGGTCACAGTGTGGGCAGGCCCCGGAGAATGCCGGGTTAAAGTGTCTGAGTATGGCCGGGCACAATACCGTGTTGGTGTAGAGACGGAGGAGCCAGCGCTCGTCCGCCTTGTTTAGGCCCGATGCCGGTGGTGGGAATCTGAGCCTGTGCGATTTGTACAGGGTCGTGATTTCTTTGAAGGATGTAGCCGGATTTGGTGCTGGAACATCAGGCAATGGAGGGTGAGGCGGATCCCGGTAATTTAGTGTGCGGGCTGAGGCATCGGCAGCCTCGTTTCCACCTAACCCTGTATGGCCAGGGGTCCAGATGATTGTACGCGGGTTGGGGCGATCTAGATAGTAGCATCGTTTAAGAATTTGGGCTGTGCGTTCAGTGATGCAACCCTGGATGAGATTTTGGCACGCACTCCGCGAGTCGGTAATGATGATCCGAGATGCGGGGTCCGCTGCGGCGAGTGCTATGGCGACTTCTTCCGCGTGTGTGATGTCGGGTGCTCGTAAGGTGAGCCCTTGAATAGGTACGTTTTGGTGAACAATAGTGGCGATCCTGTAGTCTTGTTCCCTTCAACATTATCTTTGTTTTCTGCATATTAATCTTCAACCCCACTCTTACACTTCCTCGGTTAAGGTCCTGAATCATTTGTTGCAATTCGGCCCCATTGTTGCTGAACAGGACAATGTAATCTGCAAACCGAAGGTTGCTGAGATATTCGCCGTTGATTCTCACTCCTAAGCTTTCAGTATAAGAGCTTGAATACTTCTTCTAAGCATGCAGTGAATAGCATTGGACAGGTTGTGTATCCTTACGTGACCCCTTTCTTGATAAGTAATTTTCTCATTTTCTTGTGGAGAACCAATGTAGCCATGGAATCTTTGTAGATATTTCCCAAGATAATCACGTATGCCTCCTGTACTCCTTCATTACGCAATGCCTCTATGACTGCTGGTACCTCTACTGAATCAAATGCCATTTCATATTCAATGAAAGCCATATTGAGATGTTGATTGTAGTCCGCAGATTTCTCGATTACCTGATTGATGGCATGGATATGATCCATCGTACAATATCACTTCCTGAAGCGAGCCTGTTCTCTTGGTTGGCTGAAGTCAAGTGTTACTCTGATTCTATTGGAAATTATCTTGGTGAATATTTTATACAATACTGAAAGCAAGCTAATGGGTCTATAATTGTTCAATTCTTTAAGGTATTCCTTCTTATGTATGAGTATAATGTTGGCGTTCTTCCAGCTTTCTGGTACACTTGAAGTCGGGAGGCATTGCGTATAAAGTGCAGCAAGCTTTTCAAGCATGATATCTTCTCCATATTTTATTAAATCGACTCTTATTCCATCTTCTCCAACAGCTTTTCCTCTGGTCATGTCTTGCAAGGCTCTTCTGACTTCATCACTAGTTATAGAAGGAGCCTCTGTATCCTGTTCATCACTACTTTGAACGAAAGTAGCCTGGCTGCTCTGGGAACTGTACAGCTCGGTATAGAATTCCTCCGCTGCTTTTACTATGTCATTGAAATTGCTGATGTAAATTGCGCACTGTAAATATCTCTGTAAATATATTTCAAACCTCTTACCCCGCACCTCCACCATAAATGTTACGTGGAAAGAGGTTTGAATATATTTACAGGGATTTTTACAATGCGGCCACTGGTATACACAACACACAAGATGGCAACACCAATCCTCGCGCTATCGGAGAGCGTCGTCGTCTTCCGTACTCTCCTCAGCTTCGTCTCCAACAGCGCTTGGTATCTTTCAATGCATACATCCTGCCTTGTCCTATGCCAAGTTTTCTGCTCACTGATTTCATGCTGCATCCTTATTTTACTGCTATCCTCAATCTTTTCCACGTTATAATTTCGAATATCCCTTACTTTCTTCTTGTTGATTAGTTTTTACAGTTAAGCGAATTCTACCTGACCTCTTGAGTTGGACACTACATGCTTTGTCATTTCTTTATTAGGTACTTTGTTACTTGGGAGAGCTTACCTAATGGTTGCCTTGGTGCCTTACCTCCCACTTCAATTGCTTCTTCTGAATTCAGCCTAGTTACGGTTTAATTCATTACCGCTATGTTATCTTCATCCTCCTGTTCTAAAGCTGCTTATTTGTTTGCGAGCACCAGCCTGGATTGGTCTGCTTTCACCCTTACTGTGTCTAGGTTGGCCTGTTTCTTCTTGACTAATTTTACTCTTTCTATCTTCAAATTGAGAGAAATCGTAGACCTCATTAACCTATGGTCACTGCACTTTACCTTACCTAACACTTCTACATTCTACACTATGCTGCGATCGACAGAGAATATGAAATCGATTTAATTTCTTGTTTCTCCATTATGGCATTTCCAGGTCCACTTCCTGTTGCTACGCTTCCCGAAGAAGGTATTCATTATTCGGAGTCTATTCCTTTCCATGAATTCTACCAACATCTCTCCTCTAGCGTTCCTCGAATCGATGCCGTAGTTGTCAATTGTGGAGGCGCAATTCTTCTTGTATAGCGCCTACTGCAAAGCAGTGCACGTACGGAAATAGATTAGACTCGGCTTGGGGCCGCGTTGTGCAAAGCGATGAATCCGGATTCGTTGTCGGCGCCTGTTAGCGCCCCCCCCTCCCCCCCTAACAACTATTTTACTGTAGTGCGTCAGTTGCGTAAGCTTGTGTGTGTTCCTTTTCTAAAGAATGCGTTTCTACTGTGTGGTAAGCTAGTTGAAATTGTTTTGTGGTTCGAATGCATGGCGATGACCTAGATTTATAAGACCTTCGGCTAGTGTTGAACGAATCTAATCTTGTTAACGCTCACATACCTAGCATCTCAAGTACAAAACGAAAGAGCAGGGTCAAGTCACTGATAAACGGCTATGTAATTCGCATAATAACGAAGTGGCACAGGTCATTTTCAAAATATTGCGTAAAGGAAAGTATATTTAACTTTCGCAAGCTACATACAAGGAGGAGCTACGGGTAAGTCGCAAGAAATACTTCCAGAACATAGGTTCTGATTTTAAATTTAATAAAATAAATTCTGTACATTTATGATACGATGGAGCAAAGTTAATATCAGCCTTCCAGGTATATTACATGAGGTTAAGCCTGCGACCGAAGACGCCGGAAAAGTAGCACATTTTAATAAATTTTTCTAATCCAAATTTTTTCCTAAAAATTATAGTGTCGTTCAACATCGTGTACGTGGATCACGCGCAAGCATATGAGTGCTATTCATGGAGTCTCTAAGCTATGCCGTCTTGCCTGACGCACCCGCTTTGTAGCAAGCCGCCTAGAACGTCTTTCGGGAGTCTCCTGGCCGCGCCTAGCCCGCGGCTTTTGCCGGTCTTGTTCAGCTCGTGCCCGGCGCTTGCCGACGACTTCGGGGGTCGGTCGACTCGCGCTTGGCCTGCCGCTGCTTGCGTCTATTCTCCATCCTTCTCGCTCGGCCTTTCGATCTCCAGACGAACCCGGTACATCCATAGCGCACACAGTGTCCGTAGCAAATGCCAGAGCAAGTGAATACAGCGCGCCTCCGCCTACCCTTCTCCTCCGCGACGCTCCGCCTCCTTCCTCCCCTCCGCCGCGCGCTCCTACTCTCCACCTCCCGGCACCCTCCTCCGGCGCTCACTTCCCTCTCCCAGTTCCGTGGCCTCCGACTTAATGTCCCCAATTTCCCAGACGGGGCCTGTACGCTTGCTCGTAAAATTCTGCCACGCTTCAACGCTACAGCTGATTTTGCTGATTCGATGGAAAACATCGATATAGTTGTTATCGGCGTAACTAAGTTGTCACAATCTATTGATGCGCCCAAAGCGACATGGCCTGATGAAATTTCATCAGCAGTATTGACAAGCTGCTGTGTAGCAGTAGCAAGTTACTTCTTTGTAAAAACCCGCCGCGGTGGCTTAGTCAGCTAAGGCTTTGCGCTGCTGAGCACGAGATCGCGGGATCGAATCCCGGCCACGGCGGCCGCATTTCGATGGAGGCGAAATGCAAAAACACCCGTGTGCTTGCGTTGTAGTGCACGTTAAAGAACCCCAGGTGGTCAAAATTAATCCGGAGCCCTCCACTACGGCGTGCCTCATAATCAGAACTGGTTTTGGCACGTAAAACCCCAGAAAGAAGAAGAAGACTTCTTTGTAAAATTACGAAGTCACTTGGGGAAAGTAAAGTTCCAGTGGAGTGGAAAACAGCTAATGCAGAAACCGGTGTTCAAAAGTGATTCTAGAAGTGTGGTATCGAATTACAGGCTTATTTCACTTACTATCATAAGCTGTACCCTACTCGATCATGTTGCGCACCCTGCGTTAGTTAATCGCCTCAATCTAAATGATTTTTTGTTGCTATTCAGCATAGCTTAAGGAAAGGGTTTTCCTGTACTACGCAACTCCTTGAGTTTAATCGTTATGTACGTTCATGCCCGATGAAAGAAAATCGAATTGAATGATTACTTTTCAATTTTCGCAAAGCATATATCAGTATCACATTCAATATTGTAGCAGAAACTAGTTATTGTTAACACTAATACAGCGCTGGTCAATTTAATTCCAAAATTTTTCTGTACAAAGGAAACACAAATCTTTGTTAAAAAGTACAAGCTCGCAAGAAGTGTCACAACTGGTGTACCACAGGGTTCAGTTTTGCGCCCTGGTCTTTTTATTCTCTTCATCATTCATATATTTGAAGGCTTGTTTTTATAAAATACGATATGTGCATGATTGGGTCGCGTATTGAAATTTGCGCGAATATTGAGACTGTACGCGTCTGGGTGCCGACTTGAAGAGAACCGAACAATGGTGTATAACCTAACAGATGTCTTTCAACACAGAAAAGTCTGCACACGTGTCTTTTACAAAAGAAAATAAGCAACGAATAAATGCGTCTTGAACAGCTACGAACTAGGAAATGTGCCAACAGTAAAATATCTAGACACCTGGTTATCCCAAGGCATCTCGCGGTCAATTCATATAGATAATGTAGTTCGAACGGCAGGGAGCTCTATTGGTTTTTAAAGCGTAATGTAAAACGGTGTGAATACCGAGATAAAGGAAGCCGCGTATAAAATATATTCGTTGTCGGTCTTGGAATTTGCATGTCGTGTGTGGGATCCTTTTCACTTTGCACATACATATTAATGATCTTGAACGTATACATTATGTCACTGCGAGGTCTGTCATAGGCAAATACGACCGGTATTCAAGGGTCACAAGAATGAAGGAAGATGTCGGCTGGGTTCCTCAAGCACAGCGACGTAAGAATCTGCGCCTTGAGCTGTTTGTTCAATATGCCACAATAAATCGGGAACTTCACTCAGCACTCCGCGCTTTGTGTTTCATCAGGCCAATTTCATGCTTGTAAGAACGGTTCGGTCGTATCACTCCTGCACAAACCTGTTTATGCATTTATGTTTTCCCCGGACCGTCGAAGACTGGAATAATTTGTCAGCGAGGGATTGGTGGACAGCAAGAATGGTGACTGGTTTTATGAACAGTTACCCGTGCCAAGGCCTCAGTGGCCCTGTGGGACTCATTAATAAAGAAAAAGTCGCAGTTTCGTCCAAAAGCCGAAGCATCGATTGCGATAGCAAATTTGTAGACAGCTACACAAGGTAAGGATATTAGCTTTTCGCAGTCGTATAAACTCGCAAACATTCGCTTACTAACTGAATTAACATGCACGGTATCATGCGCGCACAGGTAAACATCGAACACATCTCGCTCAATGACCGCGGTAAGTCGCTGTCAAAACGCTGCAGTCAGGAAGCGCCGCAGCAGAAGCGAGCGAATTGACCTTTGTGCTGTCTCTCGCTTCCACGCGAACTAAACATCGAATGCACAGTGCATAGGAAGTTACCGGCACTGGACGTACTTTGTGCACGTCGCAGATCGCTGTAAAGATACCGCGTAAGCAGCAGCCGCCGCTGGAGTAGAGCGCCCCACCACCCTCTCTCGCCTCCCCCCCCCCTCCTTCCTCCCCGTGCCTCGCGCACGACAGAAGCAGCACGCTTCCACCCCGCCTTTCTCCCTCGCGCACGCGAGATTGAGCCGCGATCGTCGGCTGTTGCTCGCAAGCTTTCACTCGCACATACAGCGTACGGCGCGCGGCAGCGACACGGCGAAGGCAGAAATGCGCTTGGAGTGTCCATATAATTGCGATCGCAATAAAACAGAATGAACTATGTAATCCAGACCTGACTGCACACCCACTCTCATTAATGACTATTTTCTCGTTTTTCCTTCTCATTCAGTGAACTTTAAGAGTGCGCTCACTTAACCTAGTGCAACCCAACGCGGGGTTCTCCTACTGAGCACGTGGCCATGGGTTCAATCCCGGCCGCGGCGGCCTTATTCTCATGGGGAAGGAATACAAGTACCCTCGTGTACAGTACTTTGGGTGCGCGTTAAAGTTTTACCACGTGGTAAAAATTAATCCGGAGGCATGCCTCGTATTGAGAGCGCGGTTTTTGCACGTAAAACCCGGAAACTTAACCCAACGCATTGTGCCTGCACCACTTCATTCTTGGTTCATACGCCTTAGTATGCGCGTCAGTTTCAGACCATCATCATAGTCATCATCACTGGTGAACTTGTAGTGAACTTGCCCCACCTTTACGAGGGTGCGATGTCTTCGTGGCCTCCGGTGACACGGAGGTGGGCAAGGAGGCGTCCGTTGGAGAAGCCACGGCGGCCAGGGCGACCCCGGTGGACGGAGGATGGCGTCGCTTTCTGGAGGCGGCCGCACGCACCTTGCTCTGATCTCGCTCCCCGCCACTGCTGGTAGTCGTGGCCTCGGCCAAGTCGTCAGTCTTCGGGCTCTGCTTTTGCTGCTGCTGGCGAGGACGCTGCTCCCGAGGGGTCTTGTGGCGACCGCGCCGCTTTCCGTGTCCGCCACCTTTGCCGCCTCCGCCGTCAACCGCCGAGGCATCGCGATGTCGCCGCCTCTTGTGGACGGCCATCGCTGCAGCCGCGTCGACGCCTTCTCGGTTGGACTCTCGGGACGTGACCCTTTCTCGGGCAGGCGACTGAAAGAGAAGCCCCCCAGAAAGACAGCCACCCACTTCGTCATGGTGGTCTGCAGTGCTGAATATGCCAATGCGCGTCTCAGGGAACTGTTGGTTCCGATTCGTAAGGTTGTCGGACCGAAAGCAGCGATCGTCTTTGGTCGCTGCTCTCGATACTAACTCGTTCGTTCGTCACATATTCCCTAAATCGTCACCTACAGGACATTTCATACTTGCGAAGTGCAATCGGTGAACTGCGACATGGTTAACAAGCTTTCTCAACGAGACTCCCGGTGTCGGTGGCCGCACTTGCAAGAATGCTTTTGTACCGAGCTTCGGGTGCAAGTTAAAGAGCCTGAAGTTGTCAAAATTCATCCAGAGTTGACCAGCATGGCTTGTCTCACAGCATCCGTGCGTCGATTTGGGGCGGTAAACGCGCCGAAGAAGTACACAAAGTACGAGAAATCGACTTAGCGCACACTCACGCGAGATTGTGCGTCGGCGTATCCTGGCTGCCGCTGCAGTTCGTCCGCCGTGGTGGTTGCTCGGCTGGTTCTCTCGACACGAACTTGCGGGCCGTTCGTTCGCGGCTGTAGAATAATAAAACAAAGGGAAGGTGATCCTGAGTGTAAATGCGGTACGCAGAAAACCACTGCCATATAAAGTGCAGGTCTGTTCTAATACCAGAGCCGGAGAAAACAGTGTCACCCCGTCTCCATTACTGGTCCCATGAAGTTCGTGCTCCACAAATTTCTACTGCAAAGAGCTGCTTTACGAAGTGTAATGTTGTACAGGGTCGTTCACTCTAAGTACGAACACAGCGCCGCGTGACCGCGCTCCGCGGAGCGCCAGCGCACACGGCGCGGCCGCGCATCGAAGCTAAGCGGCGCAGTCGCACAGGGGCTTGGAGGCGGGGCTTCGTGTCGTCTGCTAAAGCGCGCGAGCGAGCCGTGTTTGTGCCGCCTGTTGTCTGCTAAAGCACCGCGCGCTCGCGCACTTTAGCAGACGACACGAAGCCCCACCTCCAAGCCCCTGTGCGCCTGCGGCGCTTAGCTTCGATGCGCGGCCGCGCCGTGTGCGCTGGCGCTCCGCGGAGCGTGGCCACGCGGCGCCGTGTTCGTACTAAGAGTGGACGACCCTGTACTTCTCAGCCAAGCCAGGGGAGGACATTGTGACGTGAATGCGAAAGGGCTAGCAACACAAGAAGAGAAGGATGATAAGTCAAACTCTAATAATCCTGGTTGGTTGATTCATCACTCTGATGAGTATGTTTTGAAGAAACGAATCGACAGTTGGCACCCGCGCGTGTTTCGTGTGTGTCCTATTGTACTCGTAATTTTTCGCGCCGTTGAAGCACCTACTAGGGAAGGATGAAAAGGTCTGGATGCCAGCCTGTGCGATGGCCATCACGGCCCAGCTCATGTAAATAAATCAGTCTTACCCATAGCAGCGTATTCAGGCAAATGAATATTCAAAACATGCGCAATCTTCATTGTGCAATGAGAGACGGGAGAGAAAACTGGGTGAGCTGGGCTCGCGTGCACATTGAATGGGCACCGTACTTTACCTTTACCCGTACGTCCCTTAGTGTTCTGCTAGCCATGCTTGGTCTTGTGTTAATTCATACCTCTGACCATAAGTAGTCAACGAAAAAGGAGCTTATTGGACTTAGATTGTTTCACTGACATCCATACTGAAGCCCAAAGTGCTTATATAACGCGCTAATGGTTCAAGCGTCATGGCTATGATAGAAAGGCGAAAATATGGTGACGGAAAAAAGGGAAATCAAGAGTTTCACCCGAGAATTCAACAATATTGGTACAAAGTAGGAAAAGGGAGGTAAACATCAGCGACGGTGAACCTCAGTCGTCCCTGCTGTTCCTCCTCGTGCCTAGAAATTCTACAATCACTACACTTCCAAAGAAAGAAATCGCGATGCAATGCTGTAACCTCCTCCAATATTATAAGTACAGGTACATCTTGCTGAAAATACAAAGCCGTTCATTTATGATCTACGTCACGAAAAATGGTAGTGGCTTGGGCTAGTCTGTATGTCATGATTACTCGGGAGAGCGCTAGCGCGAAGCAAAACTGCCACTGGATGACGACACACACATCGGGACGAGCGCTCGTGCTTGTTTGCGACGTCATCCAGTTGTTCCCTTGCTTCGCGCTACCGCTCTCCCCAGTAACTGCGCCATCAGTTTGCCTGCCTTGCAATGGAGCAGTCCCTTGTCTAAATTAAACTCGACTACTACAGTCTACTAAAGAAGGTAATCGACATCACAAGCGTCTGAACCGAGTGTAGCTTGCTGGGAAACGTCTATTTACCAATGTTGCTGTGGTATTTCGAGCGCTTATGAGAGAATTATTTCAAGATAAGGTATGGGCACTATAGAAGCTGGAAGGATCGGCTGCGTGCTACTTCACAATTCGCTTTCTTTGTCAATAAATATTTCCCACGGCAAGTGACCGTGCATCTACTACTATATAATCGTGCAAGACAACCAACATGAGCACATGTAAAGGAACCTCAGTGTGCCATGAATTGTAACTCAGGTCGTTTTGTGTGGACATTTCTTGCGGCGAGCAGGCATTTAACTTAGCAGTTTCATTTGAGAAGGAAGGCATAAAATGCACAGAAATAATATAGACGAAATGGACAGTACAATCACTGTGTTACCATCTTTGCCTGCGTTGTGTCTACGTTCTTACGCCTGGATTTTAAAATCACGAATCATTACCCAATCTTTCAGCTTTCTGTGGTAATTATTCTATCGGGTGGGTATTCGCTAGTGTGCCTATTCGTTTTGCTGCAGCAAACAACGCGATAGTGTGCGTCCTGCCTTCCTACGCTGCGGACCTACGATAACAATGCGGTCTACGGCCTTTCGGGGTCCTTATTTTGGGACTGCTCGGCTTACTTTCCGGACAGAAAGCCCAAGGAGGTGAACCCGTACCAGAAAGCGTGTGAACGGACGGTGAGCAGAGAGCGATGCTTTGCGAATGTCGACTTCGCAACTTGCGCAGTGATTATTCCGTTGTGATAAATGCAACAAGACTGCACGGAACTTGATGGTTTTCATGTTTTGCGTTTTTCACGCACATGAATGAGCGGCATCTCAGTATTCGTGATCGTGCAGAGAAATTAGCGTATGGCCAGCGTGCACCGAAACGTGGCTGTGCGCGCGTCAATACCTCACTTTATTTTGTTTTAACTTTCACGCAATGCCGGGGTGCTTGAACTACTATAATTGTGCGATGCTCACGCTCCGCTACACGAGAAGCATGTTCACTTTTGGGAATACAGTGCGCTTGGAAAAAAGACGTTCACACAAACCTGAATGATGAGGACACACACATGTCGTTCATGTTTGTACGAGCGTCTTTTTTCCAAGTGCATTGCTAGACCAGAAGCATGAATCACGACTAGCCCATCATTACTTATTAAGTATGTTCAGATGTTCCTAACAGAGCTGGTGCCCCCTTCATCGATGACATTCATGGATGCGCAAATTATTGTGTGTTCTCTATTGACTTCGAGGGAAAAAAATATTAATGCACTTGTAACTGCCAGTAAACGCCACGTAAAAGGTAATCCTTCTATGTCGTGCACACTGCGCTCGTCCAGCAATTGGTTAGGGTGCTGAGTGTGTTAGTCGTCAGCTTAAATACAGCCTATACAGATCATGCTGCTCATACTTGCTTCGTGTCTTAGTATTACGTAAACACGTATTACGTAAACACGTAAGCGCTAGATCTTTCTCTGCGACTGCGCGATGCGTGCAAGGGCCTAAAAAATCGCATTATTGTATTCATCTTAATCGTGGTACGCTAACAGAATACGATGCACGAACGAGATGACAAATCCTAGGCAAACATGCTGCAGTAAAAATGGCGGTAGCGGGCGGCGCATGCATGTTAGTAGCCTTTTAAAGAATAATGCCCCGCGTACTAGCTGTTATCCAGTCCCTTTCAGACGCTGCCTCAGACAGGAAAAAGAAAACCGCGTATGAATGGGCAGATATCGCAGAAAAATAGCTTGGCCCACTGCACGACGTTGCTACTACAGTGAAGCAGTCGACGTTGCAGCTTCGTTCAAGCATACAAGCTGCAGGCTGCTCTTGCCAAAATTATATCCCTGGTATACTTTCGTCATCTGAAATGCGATTGCGTTAAAGAAGACACGTTAACCAGCCTCCAGTGAGGACACGACGGCCGCAGCCGCTTTTGGAACTCGTCATTGTAGGCGACTACAACAGCAAACGCATGATGGCCCTCTGTTGGCCGCGCTGTCCCAGCATTCCCAGGTTCGTTCTCACTGCCATCATCATCCTAATAAATAGCAATGTGCCGCCTACAGACGCTGGAAATTCTCATCTAAGCTCGAAGACAACTTTCTGTGGCAAAGAAGGGAAAGTTACGGACGCAAAGCACGTACAAGTAAGAGCGCTCGTCAATACAGTCTCACATAGGTAATTGGACGTTAGCTATAAGCTGGAGAACAGAAAACGATCTTACTTATATAAGGCATAAAGCACGCCATTCAGTAATGGGCGAATGTGAAACTGCTGCCCGTGGGAAGCTACGCTCATTCAATACCCGTTTCCAAGCAACCGAAATCGCTTTTATCCGGCTAGTCAGCGCAGTAACACATGTGCCGTAGCTCCGCCCCCGCACTTTTCCCTTCATTGCCGCTGAAAGTAGTCCCTGAGTACGGTAGACACCAGTGCGAACACGAGGCTTAGGACCGACATCCCCGCGCGTCGCGAATCCTTGTTCAATGTAAAGATTTCTTCGCTTATAGAGCGGTTACTTCAATGTTCCAGCACTCACCGATGTCCCTGGGACGCGGTCCTTATACGAACAGCCGAGACACGGGTCGGTTTTCGTCGAGGTTGAAAAACTCTGCCACAGTGGTCCTGCTCGTCCTGATCGAACGGCTGTTCTTCTTCTTCTGCTTCTTCTTTGGTCTCTTCGACGGCACGCGCGGATCAATGACGTTTCGTGGTGGGAATTGTTTCTAGAGCATGCTAAAAGCGCCACACCATGAGCGCTGAGCGTAATTCCGACAGTAACGATGATAATCATTGCGGAGCGAAAGAACAAATAGACGCGGGGCGCCTCCATAAATAAAGGCAATCGAAGTGAAACGCCTTTCACTAGAAGTGGCAGTAATAAAAAACAAATTGGTAGCGTTATTGCGATTAACAATGTTTCTTATGATGGGTGTGTAGTTGGTGATGATATGTTTTACATAACACATGCTCTGGGAGTGCGGGTCGAGATACCCCAAGTTCAGCAAGGATGAGTGGGACTCGCTTCTGCGTAGCCCCGCTCTAGACAAGCAAATCCTCGCTGTCCGGCGTGCCCGCGACCGGGCTGGTGGGCTAGCCGGGTGCGCGACGAGTTCGCGTCCTCGCCGGACCTCTAATAAATGTTATTTCACTCACAGGTCACGTTGATTAATTTGGAAAGCGATGCATGCTGAGCGGCACATACCCAGTGGACCAAGTTGGTGTGAAAGAGGTTAGAAGGGGACGTATCAAGCCGAGCTGATCCAGCGGGCACGCGGAGTGGCGCGAGCCAAAAGGGCCCTACGAGCAAGACGCCCCACCTTAACATAAATGAATATTTATTTCTCTCTCTCCCCTCCAAGAAGTGGGTGATGTTCCCAAAGAATCTTATCCGCCTTAAAAATCGTGGAGTATAACGTCCCGAAATTGCACAGTGGGTTGCTGGAAACGTCACAGTGGAGCCCCCGCATCAATTTTGTTCAGCTAGAGCTCCTTTATGTGCTCAAAAATCCAAGTTCACGGGCAATCGTGAATCCCGCTTCCGTCGTAATGGGGCTGACGTGGTCGGGAATCGAAGCCGCGACGTTGTGCTCAGCAGTAGAACGCTGTAGCCCCTGAGCCACCGTGGCGAGTAGAGACAGGCATCTGATCACATATACGCCAGCCATTGCCTGTTGGGCAAAAAGTGCAGTTAATAAAACAAGAGAAACAAAGGGGAAGACGGCCAATGCTCTATCTGGTGGACATTCGTCACAACCATTCAGGACAGCACCGACATTTCTTGCGTTCTGCTAAATAATTCCTTCATCCTGCTTAAATGCATAATTATTCAATAATAATTAACCAACTTCGGGAGTATTAACTTTAGCGCATAACTTCTAACGTCAAAGTTCTAGAACCTTCTGCGGAACATGTAATTCAACAACTTCTAACTTACATATTTTTCTGTGTCCTAAAGAAATCCCGCTAATAGTGGAAAAAAAAAATCACGCAGAAACTCTTCTGGGAGTTGTATAAGTATGCGTAAGCAATTTCCCACTTGCTGGTCTCACACGCAGCCCGGCGTCATCGTCAATGTTATGAAAGCTGATCCGACCAGTATAAACCCTGACCAACCATTATCAGTGGTTATCAACCTTATCGGAACTAGATCCGGGCTTTATCAACCCTTATTGGCTGTTATCGCCAATATCAACCCTTATCGGTCGGTATCAAACTTATCGCGATCGACCTGATCCTTATCAACCCTTATCTGTCCTTATCGGACATGATTCGGCCGTTATAAGCCCTTATCGCTCTTTAACACCTTATCCATTGCCGTCGAACCATTATAAACCGTGATGGGACATATAACTCTTCATCGATCACTCCTCACCAACTCATTGACTGCTTATCTGTTGCGCGACGTGAAGCGCATGAGCCCTCAGAGATCGGTGTCATTTCGGTCGGTGAACAGACGCCCCAACGGAACCCTCACTGCGCGACCACCGAAAGGCACCGGGGATGTGGCATGTTTGGCATTAAATTTTCGAAATATCAGAACGTTACTAATGCCTACAATGCCCCAAGTCCGCTCTACATGTGGTTCTAGAGATGGCTTTTATTCCACCATCACGAAATCTTTCAACAGAGCCTTTCACGTTTGTTTGGTACCACCGGTACAACTCATTCATATGGTACAGATATATTCACATATCTGCAAGCGTGGATGTTGAGCCCAGTAGGTAAGACTTCTGAGCGTGTGGTGGTTAGTTCGAAACTCGCCACCGCCGACGTTTTTCCTTTCGAATTTATTCTGTTTTTGATACGTTAATTCTCTTATAGCGCTTTGTCTTACGTGACAGGCGGACGGATGGACGGGTTTTCACCTTGGGTAGGCATAAAAATGCGTAGCAGCGCGCAAGCGGGCATGTGACCTGCCATTTAATGTGATTAGCATTATTAGGGTACTTCGCGCTCATTCCTGGGTTGGTCGGTCCGTTTGTCTGTTTATCTGCCTGTCCGTCCGTCAGACCGTCTGTGTCTGTGAACTAACCGTCTTCCCGCCAAGGTGGGTCACTGGGTATGTCTATGGTCTAATGGTTAGAGCATCACCCGCCGCGGTGGCTTAGCGTCTATGGTGTTGCGCTGCTAAGCACGAGGTCGCGGGATCAAATCCCGGCCGCGGCGGCCGCAATTAGATGGGGACGAAATGCAAAAACGCCCGTGTCCCGTGCTATGGGGCACGACAAAGGTCCCCTGGTGGTCAAAATTACTCCGGAGTCCCCCACTGCAGCGCGACCCATAATCAAACATTGGTTTTGGCACGTAAAGCCCCAGAATTCTATTCGGTAAGCGCATCGGGTGGCTGTGACTAGGGAAACAGGCTCAAAACCAGACGTCGGGCCAACTTGGGTCACAGGTATATGACATTGGGTATGTGCCGCTCATGAGTTAACCCGTTTCATGTCAACTTGCATTACCAGGCTTACGTGCCACAGCTTATCTGCCACCTTTTCAATGAAATTCGTTCAGCCCAACTTGAATCACTGGGTATGGGAAAGTGTGTGTCGTACTTAAATGAAACCCTTTGATGTCAATTTCAGCCTCTGGGAAGGTACTACTGAGTATGTGCCGCTATTTATTGATCCTCTTTGCACCAACCTGGGTCTCTATAGGCATGCGCCACTGGATATTTGCCACAAGGTATGTGGTGGCACCCCATGCAGTGCTGGCGACGACAATCACCAGCTGAGCACTAGCGAGTACAAAGTTTGCTGGTCGCGCACGGAGCAGAATAAAAACAGGCATTGAGGAACAACAACAACGGCAACAACTGTATCCGATTTCTCTCCCTTGTGCATCACGCAGTTTTCTCTATTTTGGCGACCTGGAATGGAACGCGATGACGCCTCTCACGGAAACTCCGAGCCATCCGCACCGCATCAGCAGCTCGTTGAAGCCTATACCGTGCGTCTTCCGCTGTTAAGGACTCAACATTCCGAAATGTGGCTCCTGGAAGCTGAAACAAACCAAGGTCAACTGCACCACCTCTCAACAAGCCCGTTTCAACAAAGTACAATCGGTGTTACCCTGGGAAATTGCATTGGGAATCCGCGACGTTTCGACGAATCAACCGAACCTCAAATCGCACGATTCATTTAGGAGCGCCATCCTTCAGCGCTCGTTCCTACCTTAGAGCCAGCGGCTCAGCACCTCATCGCTGATGAGGAGCTCGGCGATCAACTTCCTACTCAGCTGCTATGCCATATGCATAGCCTGCTCGGAGAGGCAGCCGCGAGTGTTGATGAAAATCTTTCGAAACGACTTTTCTTACGGCGGCTTTCTTCACTGGTACAGTTGCGCCTCGCAACCGCCTCCGGTTTAATGCTCTCGGCCCTGGCTGAGCGGGCCGACGCGATCATGGAAATTGACAACCAACATCCCGCCACACCTACCGTATTATCCGCGAGTTCCTCTGACAATGCTCCAGGCACCTCAGCCTCAACTTCAAAACCACCTTCGAGCGAAATCGCCGAACTACGTGAAATCCTACGCAAACTTCACTAGCGTATTGCCAACTGTTTATCTCAATCTAAGCCATTTAAAGTTGCACCGAAACATCATGCTGCATTATTCTTGTAACCAGCTGGCCCATCTAACTTGCTTCATCATGATGCTAAAGAATACAAACTCTGGTACATGGTGTTGAACTTCAGACACCGTTTGTGTGTTTCCTTTACCTGAAATTGAACAGTTTTACCATCCTGCTTTTTCTAGTTCGTACTGCCTCGCACGTGCCCCAACTGAACGGAGCCCCAGTACATTAGGATGCTGTTATGGTAGCAAAACTGTATCAGTTTTGTAGCAATGCATTTGACACTTATATATTATGCACTTGTTTTTCCAGCTTTTCCACCGTATTCAAGCTGTTATGGCCAGTGAGCTTGCTGGCTTGCAAGTCGACCTGGCAGGTGACGGGCCCTGTGACTCTCCAGGCTACAGTGCCAAGTACATGACATACAGTGTGCTTTCTATGCAGAATGGCTGCGTTTCGCACACAAAACAAGTGGAAGTTGGGGAGTTAAACACATAGTACTACTATTAGTACGCATATTGTGTGAATTCTTATGAAACTATCTGCTGTATTTGTGCAGTCACCCGAAGTCCGTAACAGCGTTTCCATGAAAAAACAAGGGCTTGCCAAGTGCTTGATGGGTGTGGAGAAGCTGGGCATCAGGATACGTTCGCTGACAACAGGTACCATACAGAGATTGTGTTCTTTGTTTTTGGTGATGCAATTTGAAACAGTAAGCAATGCTTATGTGTATGCTAGAGGGTGTTATTTTAATTGTTGTAATCAACTTAAGAACAAATGCCTAGCCAGATATATTGAGAAGGTCCAATATAGCAACCTCCCGTGCCCCTAATCCTGGATATTTTTCTTATAGCAGGGTCAAGGTATGTGTAACACTGCCAGGAATGATAAAAAATAGACATTTTTTTCTAACAATACGACACAATCGCTGTGAAACAGATAAGTGAAGAGGCTTATCGCAAGGGTGGGTGGTGGAAGCTGTTAAAGGCGACATGCAATGAGGTGTGAGGCGATTTGCAGGTACTGGAAAAGGAAGCCGTGTGCATGGTGGCATTTTTGACTGGCGTGGGCGGGCGGCTACTGCAGGGAAGCTGTCGTTGTGGGTGCCTGTTGATGTCGATCACACGTGCCTCGCACCTTTTCTTGTTTACATGTGATCTAGTGGTCGAAAAACATATCATTGATCACAGTTTGACAATATACTGAATGTTAGTGCCAAATGTCTTGTTTTCATGCGCCGTATAGTCACAAATTGCTGCTGGAAAGCGTACTATGTCTTTACAAAAGGTAACTGAAAATGTTCCTTGCCAACCAGTGGGTATTCAGGGGTGAATATTCAGCAGTCACGTCACATTACAGACTGTTCGTAATTTAACACAGCGAAGTGTCTCGCCGGTAGCTTCTCTCAAAGCCTGCAGCTAGAACTTGATGCAGAGATCTTTTTTAGCGACAGCTAATTGTGAACTAATTTACATGTTAAAGATGTTTCGTCTCAAAATTTTAGTGCGGTACTGCAAATGAAACTGACTCCTGCGCGTATTCCGCGGCCGCCTATGCTGCGGATGCACTCTCTTTTGCCGCTAGCAACATGACCGCTGTGGCTTCACTCACTCCCGTTGGCGGCTGCGAGGAGCTGCTACTCTATAAGTTTTATATAACCTCCTTGCTCACTAAGCCTCATGCTTTTCACAGACCGGCATCCTGGTGTCAACCGGTACTGCCGCGTGGAGATGCCATAAAGTAAGCACTGGTCTGATGCTTGGCATGTTGCAAAGGTATGCACATTTCCAGTTTTCAGGCCAATTTTATTGCGATAGCAATTATATGGACACTTCTACCGGATTTCTTCCGTCGCCGTCGCCGTGAGGTTCCCTATAGATAAAATCTTCGCCGCGCGCCGTATGCCCGAGCGGAAGCGTGCGTGGACGCGCGCTATCAGGGAGAGCGAACGCACTCAATCACCCACGCGCAAGCAACGAAGCGGGAAGCCAGCGCCGGAGGGAGCGCGGGGGGGGGGGGGGGGGGCGAGGGCGAGGGCGCACTTCTACGCTGCCAACAACCGCGCTCGTCGCTCGTCCGCACCGTCTCTTATCTCCACACGGCTCTGACGTTTATGCGCCGTGCATTCGCCGCTCAGTTTCAGTTGAAGCGATAGACCGCACGTACCTTCGCCCGCTGCTGCGGCGTATATATGCGCTTGCTGCCAGCGTTTTAACAGTCGTTGTCTGCAGTCATTCAGTGTGATCTAGTCATGTTTGTTTGTGCGCGCTCACACCACGCTTGTTCAATCAGTTAGTAATAGTCGGGCCACATTTTCCAACGCACGCTACACATGCAATGCTGCCTGGGTCGGCAGTGCAGCGCTACAGGTGTGTCCCTTCGCACGCGCTGCCCACGGGAAGCGCTTCTCATCAACACCACCCGTTTCACACGCGCCTCCTCGTGGTCATCGAGTCTCTCTTCATGTCGGTCTACTTACGCCGCAGCACACCTGCTTACTTAATCAGCTCATATTTACTACAATTCATATTGCTACCAAAGCCGCTCACCTTACTTCGTATGACATTGCTGTGTTGCTATCGCATTCATTGCTTCGCCCTTACGGCGAAACTGTGACATTTTTTTAAAACAATAGCATGCACAAGAATCACATCAACCACAATTAAGCATATTCGGGAGTATTACCTCACGAGGTAGACATTTTTTTGCATGATTGATCGCAATGTCTAGATGTCTGCCTAGCTTAAAGCCTAAGATCAATGGCATTTTTGCGGCATTTGTACCCAAAATATTCACAAATATGCTTTTTTGTTGTGGATAACGTAATCCCGAACTGTGTGACACACACTTTGAAGGAACTGGAAGCTGGAACGGCGACATATTTCTTTGCACACATGGAGGCTGCATAACTTGAAAGAGAGTCTAGTCCCAAGATTTCCGCTTAGCAAGCGTGACTTGACTACAGCACTGCTTCAATTTCTCAGTTGCAACAGGCGACGTGAAGTGAGTAATTAAAAAGAGTGGATCTTTTTATTGCCTGCCTGTACATTTCAATGTGATTTATTGTGCAAATTATGCTTGTCTATTGCACAAATGCATCTAAGAAAGTGGAACACTGTCTATCAGAAGCTATCTTTGGAAATGTGTCTATCACAAGCTATCTTTGGAAACTCAAAGGACAGGTGACATGCAGGAAAGTGTGTTAGTTTCTTAAAATGAAAGTAAATTTGCATAAAGATTGCATTTTATGGTCCAGATTGGTCAATACAGCACCTGGCACTGTTACTTGCTTAGTAACAACCATCTCGCTCACGCGACAACCCTTGATTTACGACTGCAGTGTCAGTAGATAAAACATCTAATCACAACTCCTTGTCATATATTTTAGGGTCTGAAATAAAAAGCTCCCGGCTGCAGCCGCACACATCAAGTTATCGCACCATGGATCCATAGCATCCTAAACCACTTTTATTTTATTTTCCTTCCTTCCTTACTGGGCTGCCATGGGTCAAGGTGATGGTGAGCTCGTCATTAGCATGTGGAGAAGCCTCCTCAACCACGTGCGCAACAAACACGATTGCCATGATGGGCCCTAAAAAAATGCCTCCATGACTCCCTTGACAACAGGGAATCTCCTTTCTTTCTTTCTGGGGTTTACGTGCCAAAACCACTTCTGATTATGAGGCACGCAGTAGTGGAGGGCTGCGGAATAATTTTGACCACCTGGGGTTCTTTAACGTGTGCTACAACGCAAGCACACGGGCGTTTTTACATTTCGCCTCCATCGAAATGCGGCTGCTGCGGCCGGGATTTGATCCCGCGACCTCGTGCTCAGCAGTGCAACGCCTTAACTGACTGAGCCACCCCGGCGGGTGACGACAGGGAATGATTGAGACCAAGTAAGCACTACTGTAAATTATATTCGTCCCCTACACAGCATTTCTTAGTGTGGACGTCACATCTTCAGACAAAATCTAAAAGCATTTTTAAGTTGTTATAGCTGTTTTAGCATCACCTGCATTTTTTCGTCTCAAAACCATTGTCGACAACGTGAGACTACTGAAAGATGTTTGTGCTTTAAAGGGACTATCATCGTTCTGCTTGCGCAACAGTATCCTCTATAAAAAAAATTAACAGGCCTGCGCGGCACACGCAGCACAGTCAGAGCGTAAGCTGGTGGAGCGGCTTAAGAGTAGCAATTTCGGCACCACGCACAACCAGGTCTTCGCGGCAAGGTCTCTTCGCCTAGTTTTCACGAGAGCGATCTCAACTGTCCGCCCGGCGATGATGTGCGCGGCTACAACCAGAGCTACGTGCGCGGCTACAACCAGCTCGATGATGTCTGGTTGTAGCCGCGCACGTAGCTCTACGGTTCGCTTATTCAGCAGCGGTTCGAACCTTGCGAGGAGACGCCATAAAGTGTACCGAAGAGGTACCGAGAATACGTGGCGCACATCTCACATCGGGATCGCGTTTATTGCGCGCCTCGTCTGAATTGCATCTCGTCGTCTGCGCCTTTACACGCTGCTTTTGCAAGCGCCTTAACTAGATGGTGCCTCCATACTTGCGGATGCTGGGGTCGTCTGCGCCAGCGCGCCTGCCTAGGGCGCGTCTAAATGGCCTTTTATTGCGATAGCAATTATATGGACACTTCAACCGGATTTCTGCCGTCGGCGTCGCCGTCGCCGTCGCCGTGAGGTTCCGTATAGATAAAATCTTTGCCGCGCGCCGTCTGCCCGAGCGGAAGCGTGCGGGGACGCACCCTGTCACGGAGAGCGAACGCACTCAATCTCCCACGCGCAAGCAAGGAAGCGGGAAGCGAGCGCCGGAGGAAGCGGGGGGGGGGGGGGGGGCGCACTTCTACTCTGCCAACAACCGCGCTCGTCGCTCGCCCCGCACCGTCTCTTATCTCCACACGGCTCTGGCCTTTATCCGCTGTGCATTCGCCGCTCAGTTTCCGTTGAAGCGATAGACCGCACGTACCTTCGCCCGCTGCGGCGTATATGCGCTTGCTGCCAGCGTTTTGACAGTCGTTGCCTGCAGTCATTCAGTGTGATCTATTCATGTTTGTGCGCGCTCACACCACAGTTAGTAATAGTCGGGCCACATTTTCCAACGCACGCTACACATGCAATGCTGCCCGGATCGGCAGTGCAGCGCTACAGGTGGGTCCCTTCGCACGCGCTGCTCACGGGCAGCGCTTCTCATCAACACCACCGTTTCACACGCACCTTCTCCTGGTCATCGAGTCTCTCTTCATGTCGGTCTTCTTACGCCGCAGCACACCTGCTTACTTAATCAGCTCATGTTTACTACAATTCATATTGCTACCAAAGCCGCTCACCTTACTTCGTATGACATTGCTGTGTTGCTATCGCATTCATTGCTTCGCCCTCAGGGCGAAACTGTGACATTTTTTGTAGCGATAGCTACATTTCGCCAGGTTTTCGCCTCTTCGCCGTCGCCGCACTTTGAGCCGTGGCCGCATTGTGACGTCACATTACGGCTCTCGATTCTCCAGCAACTTAGCTCGTCGTGGTCGCCGCGCGGCCACCGGTCCTGCCATTGGGCACTCGCCGCGCCCTCTGTGTGAGGTCACGAGGGCGCGGCGTCCGCCGTTGCCTGGTACGTCCGCCGTTGCCTGGCAACCACCACAGCTGGCTAAAGCCCCTCAATGAAGAGCAACACGGCATCGCCAACACTACGCCTTAAAAGCGCAAAGGAGACGTGATGCGTGGTGCTTCCATACACGGCTCGCAATGGTCTGGCACCGCGATGGCGGCGGGAGCAAAAAACAAGCAAGAAAAAAAGCGCGCGAGAGCACGTGACAGCATTCGGCCAATCGGAGGGCCGAGCGCCGAGAGAACGGGCAGGAGAGGAGGAAAGCGGCAATCTTCAAAAGATGTCGCTACTTTTTTTTTATTGAGGGGTTTTACAGCTGGCGCGCTCGCTGGGGCCTCTCCGTGACGTCACACCATGGGCCTCTATTATCCGGCAACTCACCTCGTTGCGGTCGCCGCGCGGCCACCGCTCCTGCCTTTGGGCGCTCGCTGCGCCCTCTGTATGACGTCACACCCCGCGCCACAAAAGCCCATTACTTTGGGGACCATATAAGCGTATTCATTGGTGTGAAAAATACAGTTTTACCAGTTGGTTGACCACAACATCTCTCCTTTCTTAGTCTAGTGGGAAACCACTAAGTTTAATAACATGTCTAACTACAAGCGAAGCCTAAGTGCAGCTGGGGGTCTGAGCTATCGCTACTCGAATAGGTTTAACCAGAGCTAAACCACAGCCAATTTTAGTGCAGCTTAGGTGGTGCCATCGCGAGCGAAGCAGTCGGTGATGCACTGCTGATGCGCGTTGAAGCCGCAATCTGTAGGCGACGAGGCGCCACAGGCTAATCCGATGCCAACTGCCCACAAGAGGCCACAGAAGTATATGGATTTGTCTGATCTTCCTGATTCTCGATGTAGAGGTTGTTGTGGCTTTGTTTATTACGCTTTATATGCCTTCATTGCCCTAAATTTCAGAGAAATCTATACTTTTCGAAGCGCAGAAGAAGCTGCGAACACGCACAATCGCTACTAATTAAAACGGTTATGCTTGTCGAGGTGGCCAAATGAAAACGCGCCAAGCGTCTCAATGCACTGACTTGGTCGCAATAAATTAATAGGGGCATTTTATGTCACACGTATAGGCATGCGTCCGTGGCGTAGTTATTATTGCGATAGCAATTATATGGACACTCAAAAGCAGATTTCTGCCGTCGGCGTCGCCGTCGCCGTGAGGTTCCGTATGACGTCAAAGGAGATGAAATCGTCGCCGCGCGCCGAACGCTGTATGTGCGAGTGAAAGGGGGCGAGGGGCGCGCGCTTTCACGGGGAGTGAACGCACAGTGGAGAACAAACGCGCGTTCTGCGCCGTGCTCTCTTAAGGGCTGCAGACGTAGGTGTCTCTTTCCTCCTTTACAATCACCATATATGTAGAGCAAACGCGCCTTCTTCCGACGCGCGAGAGGCCGTGGGGGAGGGGGGGGGAGGGGGAGGAAAGGGAGGCGACGTTTAGCTGCGGCACCAAGTGCCTATTTATATCAGAGGCTCCGGCAACAGTCACCAACGCCGCACGCATTTTGAGCGAACGCGGGCAAAACGCCGACGGCGTCGACAACAGTTCTGCGTGTTGCCGGTGCTGCTGCATGTCCAAGTTTATACAGCTAATAAAGCTAACATCATTACTCCGTATAGCTCTCTACAAATTTGCTATCGCAATTGATGCTTCGCCTTTCAGGTGAAACTGCGACAACTTTTTTCGGACGCTGATAGCAAGCGCTTGCGTGGCTCAGTGGTAAAGTATCCGACTCCCACGCAGCGGGCCTGGGTTCGATCCCGGCGGAGACTGGGTACTTTTTTGTGCATTTCGGGCGATAGCGGTTACCCGGCAGCGGCGGGCAAGACCGCGAACCGAAACGGCTATTAGAATGACCCCATAACAGCTTACGCTGTAAAAGAACTATTCTTCGACAGGGCATAGCTATCTGCTAGTCGTCCCACATACTCTCCGCAAAAAAAAAAATCCTGAATGCTTGCCCCGACGAAGCCATCTCGGAACACGACGGCGACACACGGACATTGGCACAAATAAAAAACAAATACTACTAGCCAAAGCTTGCAGCAGAGGTGAAGCATTACTTCAGAGCTTGCCTTGACTGTCAACGACGCAAAGTACCACCCACTAAACCAGTGTTGCCGGTTTAGTGACGGTGTTTCCATTACCGCAAATTGTAATGGGCCTCCTGGGCCCATTTTGATGTCTGCCAGCGGACATAAATGGGTCATAGTTGCGACAGACTACCTCACCAGGTACACAGAAACCAAGGCACTTCCGAGTCGAATGGCAGCTGAGGCAGCACAATTTTTCATGCAGAACGTCGCCCTAAGACATGGTGCTCCAGCTGTCGTCATAAAAGACAGAGGAACCGTTTTCACAGATGAGCTTTTGAGAAGTGCGCTCATGCTCAGCGGCGCGGCCCATAGGAGAACAACAGTCTACCATCCTCAAACAAATGGGCTTACAGAACGACTCAACAAGACCCTTGCTGACATGCTCTGTATGTACGTCAACGTGGAGCACAATAATTGGGACAAGATACTGCCGTATGTCACAGTTGCGTATGATACGGCCCGCCAGGAAACAAGAATGACGCCGGTCGGTCTTCTCTACGGTCGAGAAGTAACGACGATGCTTGACGCTATGCTGCCCCATGATTGTGGCGATACAGAGGGTGACGCTGCCGGTTTTACAGGGCGCGCCGAGGAAGCCAGACAGCTCGCGTGTGTCCGAATAACTAGCCAGCAAGACCATGACGCCAGTCGGTACAACCTCAACCATAGATCTGTCATTTATGAACCCGGTGACAGATTTTGGGTATGGACACCTATGAGATGCCGTGGTCTCTCTGAGAAACATTTACAGCGGTACTTCGGACCGTATAAAGTTCTGCGACGCCTAAGCGACGTCACCTACAAAGTCATTCCGGACACTCCATCTTGCTTGAAGCGCCACCAGCATGTGTCTGACACTGTCCACGTAGTGCGCATGACGCCTTATCTCTCAGATTGACATGGACAGCCTGAATTTGTGCACTGCTTACTATTCGCCGCCTATCGGGACGATGCTCGCTCTGGAGAGAGGCAAATGCCACGCGCCTCTCTGCATCGAGCCACAATGGTGATGACAAAGACGATCAGCTCGAGAGTGCGCGGAGCTCATTAGAAGAACACTGCGTTCCCTATTCTCACGTGTGCCAATCAAGTGCGACAGGACGACCTCTGGCAATTAAAGCTCCTATTCTCAGTGAACCGTAACAATATATTCTCCTGCCCAATGAATCACATCTTTTTGGGTTGGTGCTACGATCTTTGTCGCATCAGTCCTAAGCATGGTGTCTGAATTGGGAGGCCTGCGGGGTTCCCAGAATATTAGCTAGTATGGACGCATTGGATCCTTTGGAACGCCTCGTGTTCCCTGAGAACACAGCAGACAGCTGGAAGAAGTTTCAGCAATTTCTACTTAAAGGAAACTGGAAGGAGCGAACAATGCAGAGAAAGCTGCCATATTACTTCACTTAGCAGGTGAAGAAGCCATTGATGTCTTCAATACTTTTCACTTCACACCGGCTGAACAGGAGGACTACGATGCACTAGTTCACCGGTTCAATAGATACTGCGAACCGCGACGTAACAAAACATTTGAAAAGCATGTTTTCCGCACGCAGATGCAGTATCAGGGTGAACTGTTCGATCCATCTTCACGCAACGTGCAGCTGAAAGCACAATCATTTAATTTTGGTGAACCAAAGGACTTCATGGTGCGCGACCAGCTTGACTGTGGCACAACGGACAAAAAGCTAAGAGCACGCTTTTTGCACGAAAAGCAGCTGATGTAAGAGAATGCCATTGATTTCTGCCAGGCGGCTGAGATGCCAGGCGACTGAGATGACCATGACGATACCTCCACTGCCGTTGACGGGATCACCAAGGAATGAGGCAGTATAAAGCAAAGTAGACCTCTGCATTGATGTTGGTTCTGCGACAGAAGCCACCGACTAAAGCGGTGTCCGGTGTGGGGAAACACTTGTGGAATCTGCCAAACGCCAAGTCACTTAGCTGCTTGCTGTACATCGTGCCGAAATGTGCAAGAGGTGGAGCGACCAAACAAGGATACCAAAAAACGACTTCCAATTCCTAGCAGTTGAAATAGCCGGCATCTACAGCTCAGATGACAAGTTAGTGCCTGCAGAGGATAGCAAAAAGTGAATCTATGTCAAAGTGGACATAAGAGCTCAGCCGAATCTCTTGACATTCTCGTTATACCAAAGATTAAAAGCGACCTCTATGTCCGAGTAACACTTGCTGATGAGTTTTGGTGTCATACAGTCCTTGGGGACAGTTACGTTGACGCTCAAGTGAACTCTCTGTGGAAGCCCAAAGTTTATCCATCATGTAGAAAGGGAAACAGGCACTGCTCAAGTTGGCTGCATGCGAAACCTTTTGACTGGTGCAGCGTTTTCACAATGTGTCAGCCTGCAAGAATCCGAAGCAATGAATCACTGACAAATTTTCGAAGCTATTCATTGGCACTGAACACTCCAAGTACACATACGCGATCAAATTGGGAGACGGCGCTGGACCAGTGGCTATGCCCGTGAGGAGATTGCCTCAACCATTCAAGAAACCCATGTGTACTGAGTTGTAGCGAAAGGAGGCGGAAAGCATCACAGCCAAAAGCGAAGCCCAATTGGACTGAATGAATGCACTGGTCATAGTAAGGAAAAAAGACGGGAGATTGAGAGTGCGGATGGATCCGCGTCATGTCAATGAGTGCATTAACAGGGAGCAGTTCCACCGTTCCAAGAAAAGAGGACGCTGAAGCAGAATTAGCAGGTGCCAGCTTTTTCACGATGTTAGACACCAACCGAGGTTTCTATCAAATCCCCCTGGCCAACTCTGCCTCGAAAGTGTGCACCTTCAGCACACTATTTGGCAGGTACTGCTTTCTGCGACGTCTATTTGGCACAAGCGCGACCCCAGAACGATTTCCGATGACCATAAGCCAAGTGCTAGGTAACCTGCAAGACGTCAATATATATATATATATATATATATATATATATATAGTGACGTCCTAGTGTGTGGCACAACTAAGCAAGAGCATAATGCTCGGCTCCGTGCCGTGCTTGGTGCAATCCAAGCTGCAGTCCTCACTTAACACTGAGAAGTGCGTATTCGGGGTTGGACAAGTTGAATTCCTCGCTGACCCGATTTCCAGGAATGCGAATAGGCCGTACGAGCTTGGTTCGTTCCGTCTCCAACTTGCCTATGGCCACACGCAAGGAGGATGTTCAGAGGCTCTTGGTTGCTATCAACTACTTTGGGAAATGTCTCCTCGACCTCTCAGACATCACTCCACTCACTGGTCAAACAAGAAAGAGAGTTGGAATGAAACGAGGCTGGTACGAAATAGTGGTGGGAATCAGTGCCTAATGCTTACGTCGTTTTATACATTGAAGCATAAAAGTAACTGGAACACCAGTCCATTTCTCCACAAAGTTCGGGACTTATTATCTCGAAACTGGTGTCATCCTGACAATTCATTCCAAGTGGATCCTGATTGCGAACTCCACGGCTAGCATTTGTATATAGCAATATGGGTCATAAGGTATTTAGTTAAAAATTATTAGGAACGTTTGGTTAGTTAGTCGATTATGCATTTCAATTTTGCGTGCAAGTAATGTCTGCCTCTTCGACTAGACCAGGTCATGAAGTGGACTTGTGCTATCTGCTACAGGCAACCTTTAAAAATTTTGAAAGTGCTCGCTGAAACACCCGGAATAATGAGGAACTTTACCCGGAAGACTGCAACCTGTGGCAAGGTTATCTGAACTCAACCTCTTGCTTTGGGCTTCTTTTGTTCTTTCTTAGAACGGAAGATTCAACAGCTGTGTTCCAGATTTAGGCCAACAGACTGGCCTAAATGTGGAACACAGCTAAACGAGGCCAGCGAGCAACACGTGACCCGAGACTATATATTGTCCTTGCAAATAAACGGCGCCTTTTTTGGTCCTTGCTATGAACTGTGTTGCGTCAGTCATTTGCAACCACATGACGACCTCATGAAGATATGTGTGGGTGTCTCATTGACTCCGGCTGCTCGGGTCGCGTAGACAGGTGGTGCTCAGAGGCATCCCTTGTATCCTGCGCTTTCTGACGCACACCTGCTACGGAGGGAACACTAGACCGCATCTCTCAGAAGCTGTCAGGACCTTTAGACAGTCCATGCGTGCCATCTACGTAGCCTGGGCCAACAACTTGGCTGTCCGCCTGACTTTTGCCAATGGACACATGGTCCTTTGTTTATGCCACTCCTGCATGTAACCCAGGAAAAAGGCCTTATTATGTTCATGAATTTATGGCGGAGGGCGTACTTGCACAATAAAAAAAGTGTTGAGACACTCCTGCAACGCACTAACACCCGTCTGGTGAAATGTGCCCCACTCTGTTCCGAGCGGGCAAGCGAAAAGAACTACTTGGCCAATGCACTCATGCAGCCACCTTTCCTTGGGGCAGCATCAAAGACTTCACCAAGCCAACAAGGGCCAGCATATGTTGGAGCTCCCAGATAAGCTCTATGGGCAAATCAAGAAGAAAAAGATTAATTATTGAGCTAGCTCCGGCCTGGTGACTACAATCACAGCACTCGCCAACTGTGCACAAACAATATTTGTTGCCAATTGGCTAGTGGGTGTTTGCATGTGGTGCCAATAATATCTGTTGCCAATTGGCTGTGGGTGTTTGCATGTGGTGCCAATTTCTGAGTTGGTTTGAAAGAAAATTGTTTGGCTACATGTAACTACGAGGGAGAGCTTTGGCACATCTACAGCATCCTGTAGCGAAGTGAAGGAAAGATTTGATGGAAAAACAAGTAGTTTAGAACATGAGCGTTCGTCAAGGTGGTTCTGATGCCAAAATAGTATGTCTCTATGCTGCAAAAAGGACTCCTTATTCTAATAAGATAACGTGATGTGAAAGGAACATCACATTTTTGAATGCACCATTGGTGGCACAAACAATCTGCTATTAAATTTCTACCAATTATCTGATAAACTCGGTCATACCTGAACGTGCCTACAGAGGTGGATATCTGAAGCCGACGTATTCGGCCGACGGTAACTGTCTTCTGATGGCGGATACGACGCACGCAGGCAACCCGAAACTGTTGCGTCTCCCCAGCTTCTTCCAAATCCACCGTGTAATGGGGCGGTACGCTAAAGACCGATACTTCCTGGCCAAGAGCATAAAGTGGTGCGGTCAAGGTTGCAATCGGAGCCCGCTAACTGTAATCTGCCAGTTCCAGATTTACTGTAACCCTAACAATACATGTGAACTTCTCCTTCGACCACCACAACTTTCTCCTGCAGCTCCCAATACAATGCGCCTAGTACCGTCGGGCTAAGGCAGACGCTCCTGAACTCTTCATGCTGCGTAATGCAACCATCCGGACTTTCCTCAACCACTTGTGGCACGTCACGGCAACAGTTTTGCTCAAGGGGCGTTGGCATGCGCTCGCAAAGCCCGCAATCGCACCTGAATCATCCCGAATCATCGGAGGCGCTCGTTAGCATAAATACCATACATTCATCGCGTAATAACATAGAGAGCGTGTCAGCTAAATTGGTTAGAGCGCGATCGAACATGAATGCAGAAATAGTAAAGTGCACGCGATACAACTTTAATTATTTTCTCCGTAACAAGCTAGACAGCTCCGAGAAGACAGACGCGTATGGATTAGACGAAGTCAATTTCCGTGTTTACGCTTGCCGGTGATCGTTGTTGTCGTCGGGGTCGTCATGGAAGTCCGGTGAGTCTAGCGGAGGCGAATCGTTGCTGCCGTCGTCTGCGTGCAGCGGATTGCGAGAAGGTGTCACTATATGGGTCAAAACCCATCTCTTCGCTCATCCGGCGCAACCGCTCCTCAAGCTCCGGGTCCATGACGCGACCGATCGTCGAACAGAACGCTATATCAACGCACGCTGCTTGGCTTTCGCTGGGGATCGATGGCCGAGATGTCGGAGACGGAGAGGCTTCGTGTGTTTGCCTACTGGAAGTGGACGACGCTATCGATGTTCGGTGTGCAGTTATAAAACTGGAGTCCGGCTGGTGCAACCGGTATCGCTCATGGAGCCATCTATGCTCAGAAGTTAGTATAGGCCATCTTAAAAAGCCCCCGTGCTTACTCTGGCTAGTCTAGAAGTTCTGCCTCAATATTCAGTTCGCATTATGAGCAACTTTATTCTAAATTGAGATTAAGAAAGCTCTTCTGGCTTCATTAATTTCCTTTAAGCAAGGGTTCGAGCTCGGTGAAGAACGCGCCCCATGCATGCCCCGGCAAGGGCACGCGTCCCTGAAATCGGCCGTAAAAGTTCTATCACTGATCACGAAAACGAGCGAAAGAGCCAAATAAGGCTATTGGCTTAAATACTTTAGAAATACGTTGTCTTCTAAACTGAGATAATGTGGCGCTGATGTCGACCCACATACCTCAGGTGAAATGTTATAATAATACCAGGGGTAGTGAAATTTGTTAGCATTGTTTTAATGCGTTCGCGTTCTTAGGGTACCTCGCACACTTGCCAGGGATAACTATCTATCTATCTATCTATCTATCTATCTATCTATCTATCTATCTATCTATCTATCTATCTATCTATCTATCTATCTATCTATCTATCTATCTATCTATCTATCTATCTATCTATCTTTTTCCCTGTTATTTGAGTCACTGGGTAATCAGTGACCGAATGCGTAGCGCATCGGGCTGCGGTGCTGAGGTAACAGAGTTCGAAACTAACCATCGGACCAACTTGGATCACTAAGGGCCACTGTGTACAGTAAATACGTGCCGCTCTTCAACGCACCTATTTCTCGCTGAACATGCATCACTTAGACGCGGGACTGGTTAGCTACCGCCGTTCGAAAAAAACTGTTTGACGCCGACTTGCAGTACTCGATACGTGCCGCGGGGTCTCTGCTGTTCTCCAGTGAACGTCTTTGATGCCAACATGGTGGGTCACAGGGTATGGGACAGTGAACGTGTGCCGCTCTTTATTGAACGTCTTTGACGCCAGCTTGGGTAACTAGGTATAGACCATTGGGAATGTGCCCCTCGACAATGACGGAAAAGATCGCTTACATTTATTCGATGCTGAGGCGAATTGAGCCCACGTCACGATAATTCCTCAAGGACAGCAACCCGCCAAATTAGCAAGCTGCGCCACAAGCGCACTTGGTATGTGACGCTTTTCAGTGACTGCTTTTCATGCTAACGCTTTAGCGAGCTGCACCATGATTGCACTGTGTGTGTGCCGCGCTGTGCCAATGAATGTCTCGCCAACTTGGGTAACAAAGTATGCAAGGTACGCATGGTAGTGAAGCTGCCATAGAAGCCCATACGTGTTGCAGTGGCGGCTTCTGGAGGCACGGCAGCGCCATCTATATTTCGCGGGGCCGACTTCTAGGTGGGAAAGCATCTACAGTTGCCGTTTGAGGCTCGTTGAGCCCAGACGTTTACTGAGCCAGCTCACATCACATCGCATATGCAGAGCACATAACAGTACAAATGAAGCGTAAGTGAGATTATTCACCGTAATAATCGGGTCACCATGTAACCTAAGTACACCCACCTGCATTTATAGCCCTCATTCTGCAACGGCACGCATTACAGTGGTGATCCTTGAGAGCATTGCGTAAATTAAGAGCAATGGTCCCACCCATGCAGACTTTGACCTAATTGCCATATGCACGTGTCCTCAGTACCAACATACGTGTACATCTCTTATTTGGATGTTCAGATAAAATCAACATTATATTACAATATTTCAAAAAACCCCACTTTAAACTTCCCTAACACAGTACGCGTGATACCTGTACTTTTTTCTGGTGCTGACGACATAGCTATAACATAATATTTAGTGAAAAGACAGTTCAAAAGTGAAGTTACCGATCAAACCGTATAAGGCTAATTCAATACAGGATGTTTCATTTTAGCTGCACCAAGTTTTTAAAAGTTGCCTGTGTCAGATAGCACAATTATAATCTTTGATCTAAACTACTCGGTGAGGCGGCCATTACTTCCACGAGAAATCGCAACGCCAAATTGAATAATTAACATAATTACGCTAAATTAACTTTTAAATTAAATATTTTACTGCACATCTTTCAATCTACGAATTATAGCCGCGGAGTTCTTATGGCGTATTCACTTAAAACGAATTCTCAGGACTCAACCAGTTTCGAGATATTAATTGAATGCACAAAACCTCGTTTTCCTCAAAAAGTTAACTGGAACGCCCATGCATTTCGTCGGACACTTTGAAAATTAATATCTCGAAACAGGTTCAGTCCTGAGAATTTGTTCCAAGTGGATACGCCTTAAGAACTCAGCGGCTATATAATTTGTAGTTTCAAAGATGTGCCGTAAAATAATTAATTTAAAGGGTAATTTAGCGTAATTATATTAATTATTCAATTTGGCGTTTTGATTTCTCGTGGAACAAGGATTTTAATTGTGCTATCTTCCACAGGCAATTTTTTAAAAATTGCCGCAGCTCAACTGAAACACCCTATATACCGGGTGTTCAAAATTAAGCTTTACGGATTTTTTTAAAATCTGCTGTAGCTGATAGCATAATTCTTTTTGTAAAGTTGGGTTATTAGAAGAGGCGGACATTAGTAGCACGAGAAATCGTAACACATATTCAACTAATTAACAAACCTTCACTAAATAACTTCTTAGTTAATTACTTTAAGACACACATTGCCATTTACGAATTGTAACCAGTGAGTTTTTAAGACGCATCCACTTGAAATGAATTTCCATGATCACACCAGTTTCTAGATATTTCCCAAATTGTAGGACGAAATACGTGGGCGTCCCAGTTACTTTTGTGCTTCAATGTATAAAACAGCATTTTGGTAAAAAAGTAAGTGCAACAACAATGAATTTTGACGCTTAGTTTGATGGAGCATATCTCCAAACTAGAATCATTCTGGAGATTCATTCCAAGTGGATACGTCTGACAAGCTCACCAGCTACAATTCGTAAATTGCAATGTGTGTCATAAAGTAATTAACTAAGAAATTAGTGAATTCTCCTTAATTAGTTGAATATGTGTTTCGATTTCTCGTGCTACTAATGTCCGCCTCATCGAACAACTCAGCTCAATGATAAGAATTATTCTGCCTGCCCCAGCCGATTTCTGAAAATTCCGCAAACCTTAAAAATGAGCACCCTGCCTATTGCGATTACTTTTTTTGGGGCTACGAATGAGAGAGTTTTGACAACATCACAGGGTTAAATACGGTAGTACAATCTCGGTATATCTAAGCACGCATCGCCACGAACACACTTCAAAGCCTGGACAGTTTCACTCATAATTATTCGTGGACAGAAGCAAACAGCCTGTGTCTTTACGTTTTCCTATTTTAATTATATTTTCGGTATTTTTTTTCAAATGTTTCCATTGGTGACGTATTGTATGCATAATTTTCATCAACGAGTGTTTTGCCCCGCGAAATGTAGTCGCGCTTCAATCGCACGACCACAACTGATGTCGTTGCTCATTGGTTTGGAACCGCATTTCAGGCTCGCCTTCGCTACCATGTGAGTTGACCTTGGAGTATTTGCCACTGGTTGTGCGGAAAGCGAGAGAACAGGTCTCAGAGTTTGCAGGCACCGGTGCGCCACGCTTCTCGTCTCGGAGGCCACGCGCAGACTTCTCGGCACTGCCACTAGGTGGCGCCGCGTGGCCAGAAAGAATAGGGAGCCTACATGCAAGCGATACATAACTCGTTCTAACAGCGGAGCTGTTCTTAGTCGAGCGTGAGCCGTCGATGTAGGCGCCGTCATGCAGGGGCAGAGCCGGAGAGGTCACGTGACCCGCTCGCCGGGAGGAGAGAAGCTGACCAATCGGAGTGCGCACCAGGGAGGAGGAGGAGAGGCGCCGCGGGGTATAATAGCAGGTGTTTGCGCCGCGCGCTCTTCGCACGATGGACGCCGCTCGGCGTGAGCGGCAATGCGCAGAAACAGAACTATCACAGTTCCGCTGTTTCGACTAATTTCCCTTCGTAGAACTGGCTGCATTTTTTTACTGTTGCAGTACGTTCTCTCGCTACATTGATTAAATGCTAACGCATTACCGTCGACAGCCATCGGAAGATGGGTTATGCGGATTTTTTTTTTTTGTAATGCCGAATCGCCTGTTTTGTTTACCCGTGCGGTTATAATATTACTACAGTTTGTATGTCTTGCTATGTTTGTCACCTGCCAGGGGCGCCTTGGCCCTGTCAAGCTGTTTTATAGAGCTTTCTTACCAAGGTGCCCACCGATACATTGGAAATATCATAATATCATATGCGTTCCTGCTGCATTGGACGTCATATGCTGCTGCTTATGAAAGCCCTTTTGGTGTGATTTTGTTCTCGCTTTTTGACCTCCATTTCTAAATATTACTGTTGTGCTTATAACCTTTTCATGCAGCTGTGATTAGGTCATAGGGTTCTAGTGCCAACATGTGCCCTTCTTTGCACATCTATGTTCAGAAAAAGCACCTGAAATGCGAACAACAAAACGCGATAAACAGATGATGGACACACGAAATTGCCCCCGTCAGCGATGCGCGCGTTCTGGAAACGAAACCCTGGAACTGCGTGTTATGAGAGGAAGCTCTCATTTGCAATGAACGTCGCTCTAAGTACAGTCGTATCCCCATACATGCCCTCCGCCCCGCAGGCCTGTGTCAACATCATACTGAAACTTAAAGTATAAAGCACATGTGTTTGAAACAAACCCACGCTGTGGTCCCCCGGTGTGCAATGGTGACGCTTCACATATACACGATAAACGCAAGAGATCATTAGCCAATATACGTGCATTTCTTTACTGCCATAAATAGTTAATTCCTGGGCAAACAACTGAACGTGTCCGTCTGGTCGTTGAATCGGCAGGTTGGTCGATTGTACAGCAAAGCTGTATATGGCTTGGTTCTTACCAAAAGTGGGTGCGTTGACAGGGTGTGTAGAAAATAGTCGTGTCGACAAAATTGAATCCACAGTAGCCTCTTGCGCGCCGGCGGTGCTCCGAGCCTCCGGAGTGAATGGCGGAATAATAAACGTCATTGCGTACCCTCCAATGTCTGTGCCTCGTTTTCTTGTGACGTCGACGTAGCTCTAGCGACGCTATCAGCAGTTGTACTTTGGTCTTGCTATGGCCAAGACGCGCGTAGTGCGCACTGATGAAGAAGAAGAACATGCATTGGAAAGAGCGCCGGCGTGAGCAACAGCGTCAATGGGCGCGAAGGGGACGGGAGCCGCTATAGCCGAACGCGTGTCGTCCGAAGGATCCGTAACGTCGGATAGCCGCTCTGTGACCGATGAAGAACAACAGCGCGCCCGCAAAGATCGCCTTCGCGAACCGAAGCGGGAGTGGGCCCCAAACCATCGGCAGCCAATTGCAGTACATCAGAGTGACCACAAAGCAATGGCTACCATGGTGACAAAGTAAAGAGAAAATAAAAGACGATAACAACAACGAAGTTGTGTGTATGCGTCTTCATTCAATCAATATGGCAATGACCGTATATAACTCAATATCGTTGTCAACAAGTACAGCTGCGCTGGTCTTCCATCTTCCCATAGTGGAAGGGCCCCGAGTTTTTTTTTTTTTTTTTGTGCGCTGGCTTTGCTGACAGGTCACGAACGTACCTGAGACCCACCAGAAACAATGTCTTGCGCCATTAAGCTCTTGTTGTTGTAGGCGAAGAAGAAATAAAGGGAACCTACCCGGCTCAGCAATAGTGACCGTCGCGCACGACGGTCACTATTATTAGCTTTTCCCACGCTGATACAAAAATGGGTATCGATGTCTCTGGATGGCCAAGCTTTAGGAGCTACGTATCGCCGGGTGCCGCAGCCGGTGGCATTTCGGCAAAGGGCGTTGAACTCGCGCCCAAATGCGTAGTCAGCTGTCGTGAGTACAGCCGTGGCCGAGGATTATACGCACGTCTTGGCCAGAGGCGAAGGAGGCCGAATGCACGAGATAGGAACGGAAGCTCGAGCGAGCGACAGGAAACATTGACGCCCGTAACACCGGCGGCTCCAGCGGCGTACGCCCCTCTTTTCATTGGACGAGGAAACGTCACGTTGCTCCCGGCTGTCTGTCACGCTCTCGAGCACCTGTCGCGGCGGCAGCAGTAGCTGTCACACACGCAGCTCGGCCGAAGGCACGCGGCCGCGCGCTTGCACCAACTACGGCCCTGCGGGGACGACGTCTTCACCTGCCAGAACGCGGAGGCAGCCTACAGCTCGTTTACCGTATCGAATCTCGAGCGGGGTGACGGCGTTCCATTGAGAGCGATGTCCACGCGCTTTCAAGGAGTACGCGTGACTGGGCGATGCGCAGCAGTGAACAAAGAAACGAGGCCCATAACGACATTCTACGAGATAAAAATACTATGCGCGCTAAGGAGGCCACGTCGTGTTACCCCTCTGCCGTCCCTGACAGCGCAGTGAGCGTTGCTTTCGAGTTGGGAAGGCACTTGGGCCGTTAAAAGAAAGGTATATACGCTACTTGGTAGCGCAGCATCGTCAGCGCGTCGCCCTGCTCTCGGACACACGGCATCCCCGTAATCGTCCACTTAAACGCGCGCGAATCACAGCAATTAGGAGCCGCGCGGGCGCCCCTGCCGCGCCAGTGCTCCCTCGCCGGCGCCTCCTCCACGTTGCTTTGTGACCTTTCTTTTGCCAGCGGAACGTGCTAACGGGAACTCGATGTCGCTACCGCGTTGGCGCAGCGTTTCTTTTTCCCCGTTAGCGTAGCCGGCGTTTCTTCTATCCATCCACTCGTACAGTTTCCAACTAGAATTATGAGAGGAAACATTGGCGCCCCAATAGGATAACCGCAATTCCGACGGTTAGTAAATTGATTTGTCTGACCTTCGGGCTTGCGGCTTCATTTATTACGCGTGAACTGTCGTACTTGGCTTAAAGTTCGACGTAATCCTGACACGTAATTAGTGCACTGACATTGTTGTTATCATGTATTTGGAATGTGCATTTTTGTACACGTATATATATATATATATATATATATATATATATATATATATGTAACATTTGTCTATGTCGGTCCCTCCCTTCTATGTGTATTTTACACTGAGGGTAGAGCAAGTAAATAAAGCAACTCCATTTTTGTAAACGCCAGGAGGCAGTAAAAAAACACTGCACAAATGCACAATAGCTTTGAATGGTTCCATTTATGACGCAATATTTTATAGAAATGTTCGCTTTTAGAACGTAACAAAGTCGTTTGCCGCCTAGGAGGACAAAGTTTAGGCCCATCTATGTACTAAACCACAATTCCCGAGCTGGCTGAATCGTCATTGCAGCATCCATAAACACTACCGCGTGTAGTATTTTTTAAAGGAATATCTAAGCATCCACTGACAGCGTCAGCGCGTTGCTTGCGATTTCCGACGGCGGGTTGCGAGGCGAACAAGCGCCGATGGTGTCGCTGCTCACGAGCGAAGCGCTAGCTACGCGCGTGCGACAACGCAGTGGCGCCACGTTGTGTTAATACTTCTCGCAATTCGCGAGAAGCGCGCCGAGGCGCGAGATGGTCACGTGTTTTGGAAACTTGCTTCTACTGTCACGGATATTCGCCTGATCAGTGAGCAAGGTACAATGTACACCCGGCGACAAAATATTACGGACCATGAAATCTGATAAAAAGCTGAACAACACAGCCTGGTATTTGCATTTCGGGCCTCGTCTAGAATATGCTAACAACATTGTCGTATACAGTTTTACTGGCTACTGCTACAGGCCCCTGAGATCCCCTGGTGCGCAAATTTTTGTCGCGGGATGTACTAGCCGCAGTGAAACATAGGCTAGCATGGCGTTTCTCTCCAGAGCACGAGGTTGCATGTTCTATTCCCGGCCGTTGAATCGATACACTTCGAGGGGCAAAACTAAAGATACCGGGGTTTCACGTACGAAATGCCATGATCTGAGTACGAGGCACTGCCACAGTGGAGGGCTCCGGATTAATAATTTGAACCCGATTACCGTTCACCTAAAGATCAGTGAACGAGCGTATTCGTGTGAAAAAAGTTGCAGTGGCTTAGCTCGGCTATGCCACGATATACGTAGCGTTAGCAAAGGTTCAGCTGATTATTCTTAGCTTTCCTGGTTGTCTCCTACGCTCAGCCGCTAATTTCCAGGCAACTACTTCGGGATCCGATGAGTCAAGCTTCTCCGTTCTTCTGCGCTGTTGAGCAGCATTTGCGCTCTCCTTCTCCATGGCTATACCACACTGGCAAACGCCAGTCAGAAGCGCAGCGGCTCCAGCGCAGTGTCAGACGGCGACTGCACAGCGAGCGCGCGCCGGCGCCAGTGCGTCTACCACGGCTACGACGTCACTCCTCTGGAATGCGCAGACCGGCGGTGGTGAGTCCCGCGCGGCGGCGGCGGAGTGCGCGAGAGGTGCCGGCTCCGGTGGCTCCGGTGCGCAAGCCGTGTGACATCACTGATCCTTGCGCATGCGCAGCACGGCTCTTGATGTGCCGCGCGAAACGGGCTTGGCTAGGCCAGTGTAGCTAACGCTACAAAATGTTCGTCGAAGGAAATTTCGGCTAACCCTGATGTTGGTCATATTAATACCCAAGGCTCCATGCGAATGGCAAAGAACGCTTACGAGCCAGAAGCCGTGTGCAGAAGGTCCTAAATTCGAATTTTCATATACACAATCGAGAGTAAGGGTGACCTCTAGCCCACCGTCGGACGCTGCGATGACTGCGGCAGCAAAGCAACAAAAGCTGGAAAAGCCGCAAAAAATTGCGAAAAGGCTCGGCGTCAACGGGAGGCCACCACGACCACCTATATGAACGAGAAGAAAGGTTGCACCAACTACTTTTACACATAATTAAGTGGTTTCAGAGAGTTATTCGCTGTGACAATCCTCTTCGAGGGTTTCTGTAAAACATTTATTTCCTTGCAAACGAATTACGGTAAAGATTATTTGTTTAATATACACGAGCGCATTTGCTGTTCAGAGTAGAGCACTGCACGGGCTCGGGCTTACCCGAAGGCCCGGGCTGGCCGGGCCGGCTAGGGCAGTTTTTTCACGGGCTCAGGCCGGGCTCGGGCACGGCATGTGCATTTGACCCGGGCCCGGGCCGGGCTCGGGCATTTTGACGCGGGCCCGGGCCGGGCTCGGACTTTCTGTTTGTGTGCATGTAACGTGCAGCGAGTTATGCTCGCGCGTCTCGACTCTGAAAAAGCTGTTGCCTCAGCACAGCTGGCAGGTAGCAGTGCTACTCCTGTGTACTTCCCTTTCCTTCTTCCGTCGTATTTTGCGCTGTTTGAACAGAATGTAAAAGTCCAGAAAGACCGAAGTCTCCTCAAACCAAAGGATGCCATTGTATTCCTTACCTAAATTGATGTAATTAATGCTTTCAGCGTGGTGCAAGTGCATGCGCGGCTTGCTGATTCTTCAAAGGCGAATTGGTAAAACGATGACTGGTAAGATAACATAATTCGTCACGCTGCTGAAATATGACACTGCATTCATCCATGATTGCACGCATGTTCTCAACCGGCCGCCTAGCAGCAGCGCATTACGCTGCGCCATGGAGGAACGAGAAGCTTTCTCCATTTACTCCATCCATGCGCGGCGCTAACGACCGATCGTGGCTGCGCTTAATACGGTTGAGCGGGACGAGCGGCTGGGGCGGCGCATGCTTTGCAGTGAAGCGCCCGACGTGAAAAATACTGTGGCGGCACTGCGATAGAAATGGATTTAAGTGGATTGGGCCGCATCAAGGTCGCGCCGTCGGAAACTACTGGCGATACTGCTCGGCAGGGTCACTCGTACTACTTCGCGCGCTGGTATTTGCCTTCAGACCGCTCAAATGGTATTCATAATTGCATATGACATGTATTTAAGCCTTAGGAATAAATACCTTTCATTCTATTCTTTATTTTATTTTTTTAAATGCCGCTCGGGGATCTTTTTCGGTCTCTGGCCGGGCTCGGGCCGGGCTCGTGCCTAAGGTAAAGGGGTGGCGGGCCGGGCTGGGCGGGTAACGTAGATTATTTCCGGGCCCGGGCCGGGCCCGGGTCTCGCCATAAAACTTTTGGTCGGGCTCGGCAGGCAGTCCGACGTAAAAACGTGCCCGGCCCGGGCCCGGGCTGAAAAAATCGATACGTGCAGTGCTCTAGTTCAGAGCATTACGGTCCGTGTGAAGAGGAGGGGAGACATGTTAATAGCTAAAACAATGACACTCGAGATTAAACCCAGACAAGCACGGGCACAGACGTATATCAGAGCAGGCAACACCATATTGTGCACAGTGAAGGAAAAAAAGGAGACGAAGGCTGCACAGCTAGAGCCAATAGTTATTACAATCACATGTCAAGCAATTCTATAAATAAATTTTATGTTTGAGAAATCGTGTGCTCGGGCAATCCATCTATCTCATTTGTTGATGTACGAAGAAAAAAAAAACAAATATCTAAATACGTAAGTTCTCGCCTACATTCACATTATTTCAGCCTGTGACCTCACCTACATTATACATGGTGCAGACTAAGCGAGTACTTGGTATTCTTGGCTTGTGTTATCATTCAAAAAACTTATCATAAAAATGTTTAGACTTAAGCAACGCCGGCGTTTAACAAACGTCAGAAGCGCCAAACTTCTCATTTCTGTGACGCTACTGCGTCTGCGATATTACCACCCTTCGACCGCCACTAGAGTTCTGTTGCGGAATGACCGCGAGAATTATTAAAGCTCTAAGTAAACTTCTTAGTGAAGCACTATTGTAAGGAAAGAAAGATGAAGGTAATGCGCATGCAAGGACTACGATCAAAAAAAAAAAAAAAAAAAACCGGCAGTACCCATCTACAATAATTGTTTATTACGCAAAAGAAATTCGCACAGCGCACGTACTTCCAAAATTTAAGTTCCATTGCTGCGAATGAAGCAGAGCGTGACGTTGTGTCCATTTAGCCTTGCCACTTTTACAACCAAGTGCACTGCTCGAACCTTGTAAAGCTACGTCGCCACTAGCGGGAGCGGTACGGCCACATAGGCGGTAGAAAGCGCGCCGCGAAAACAGGCGAGCGGGGAACCTTTTTCCTGCCGCGGTGCGAATAGGTCTCGGAGCGATTTTTTTTTTTCGCAGCAGACCACTGACCACTGATCGAGCAGGCCAATAAGGAGCGGCCGACTCATCCATGTCGGCGAACGCTGCAAGGAAATATGCCACCCCTGTCTAAGCATCGCCGATCACAGCCGCAGTGAATCCAGCTGAAAGTGAATCGCTTGCGTGCCGCGGCGGCAAAGACGTCCGCAAGTGTATCCACGCCAATGGTGATGCGTTCTGCCGCACGCGTTTTTTTTTTTTACCGCCATAGTGTGAACGCATCTTAACCCTCCACGCGTGACTCGCACATGGGCATCGTGACGGCACAATGGTGGCGGTGCTATGGGGAGGTATTCTGTAATAGTTCACCTAGTGGAAATTCATTTCATTTCAGTTTTATTTTCATGAAAAAAATAGACATTTCTGGTAGGGATACCTGGACAAAAAGCTGTTGTTTGGCAACTTTACTGCGCCCGGGCAACCTGGAAACTTTTAGCAGTAGTGACATTCAGGAGATCAAACAGATTAATGCTAAAGCATAGCCATTAATAACACATACAGGTGACATGCACATATTCTTGCACATAAGCCCACATATAAACTAACACACGCTTATATCGTATATACACCAATAAACTGATTACACTTCAACAGCTCACAGATATACCAGCAGTAAGAATTTATAACATATCCATTTCCAACAATAATATAGGTTCGAAGTTTAGTCGAGGTTCAAAATAAAACCACTTGTACAATCTCCGCCTCGCAATGTAGCCTCGCAATGTAGCCTCGCAATCTCGCCTCGTTTGTAGCCTTCTCCGCCTCGTGCAGTGCTTTGTCATATGCCGCATCACCTACGTTGCTGCTTACCTCAACTGGTACCGGGCTGAACAAAACAAGCTCGACACCCTCATACGAGGGGTCTACAAGCAAGCACTTGGCCTCCCGCATTACACCAGTACTGAACTCTTCAACCAACTAGGAGTTCACAACACCCTTGCCGAACTCATTGAAGCACAACAACGCTCTCAGCTTGAACGGCTCACCCTTACGGAAACGGGACGCTTTATTCTATCTACGCTTGGCTTTACTTACCATCAGCAGCAGGGCCCCAAACAATCGATCCCGACTGGCATCCGTAGCTGGATCCACACAGACCCTATTCCTAGAAATATGCACCCTGAATATAACAGGGCCCGGCGCCAAGCTCGGGCCGGAGCAATCATAAAAGCCTTTGCTCGTGTACCTGGCGTTACATTTGTTGATGCAGCCCAATATTCCCATGGCACACGATTTGTGGCCGTCGCCACACGCGATGGAGTCCTACACCACGCCTCCAGCGTCACTACCCCCACTGCCGAAACGGCTGAAGAAGTGGCCATCGCCCTGGCCACTCTAGATCCCACCTGTCACACCATCGTGTGTGACTCTCGCTCAGCCGTCACTAACTTCAGCAAAGGCCGTACTTCTCCTCAAGCTCTTCGTATCCTCCGCCAGGCACCACACTCTAAAGAAAGCATGATCTCCCTGACATGGATCCCGGCCCACGCGGGCACTGTCCACCCACACCTCCCCAACCTCAACGAGGTCACCCAATCCATTGCGCGAGGACTAGTCAACCGCGCCGAAGACACTGGAGACGAGTTGGACACCAGGGACAGTCTGACTACTTACAACGATCTCGTTAAGGCATTTTACCTTAGTCGCCGAACCTTCCCCCACCTCATCCCAAGTTCAGCCGGGCGCAGGCTACCACCCTGCGTCTGCTACAAACAAATACGTACCCTTCACACGCCCGCCTCCACCTTATATTCCCTGAAGTTTACAATACCCCCAACTGCCGGTGCTGTGGCACTCACCCGGCTACGCTTCCGCATATGCTGTGGGAGTGCCCAGCACAGTACACACACATCAACACCACGACCCTCTCGTCGAGGTTGCGTGAGGCTCTGCGGAGCTCCGCCCTCGACGACCAAACCTGGGTGACCCAGCACGACCGTGAGGCGGCGGCGAGGCAAGCCCTCGACGTCCCCTCATGGGAGGCTTAGGCCCGGTCATCTTAAAGTGCTGTTTCCGCAATAAATGTTTATTCCTCCTCCTCCTGTACAATCTCCATTGCATCCCGATAGTTAACAGTATCCCTTACATCCATAACAGTATCCATTGCATCCCTTACGTGTTTCAGAAATATTGTTTCAGCTGTTTCAAAGTAAAGCCCATCGTATGCATGTACCTGTTTAAGACACTAGGCAAAATATGATCAAGGCTTTGCAACTTGTAGTTCGTGCGGAAATGCGGTGTAGACCACAAGTCCGTGTTTCGCGTGCATATGCTACTTATTGTGGGTTGTAGTGACGCTGTGTGTGTCAGGAAATCGTGAATGGAGCTGGCCGAAAAATAGAACGAGCGCTAAATACGAAAGTTGTTCATGTGATGAGAGGCAATAAATTTATAGGTGTGAAATGCGACGCCAGTGTGTCATAAGTAGGGAATGTTGCAATGTATCGAACTATATTTTTTTGTAACACGTGGATTCTGATACTATTTGTCTTAGTAGTTAACCATACTAGGCTGCAGTAGTTGATATGTGCCTGGACGAGTGCATGATATATTTGAATTTTGACAGAGGTCGGACAAATTGCGCGACAACGTGCCATCAGTCCAGATGCATGATCTAGTTGTTTGCAGTTTACGTTCACCTGTTTATCTCAAGATAAACAGGCCTCAAAAGTGACCCCCAGTATTTGTGTTGGCCGACGAATTCAATTTCCTGCCCTGCTTATTAAGTGGCGCGATTGATCCTCAATGGTTTGTTTATTGCGCGGAACACAATGAATCGGTACTACTCGCTTACCATGCACCACGCCAGTGTTCATTCCTTGGAGGCGACGGATTTTCTTACATGTTATTACGCGGTGTTTGCGCGGTCGTCGTATCCAGGCCACATAGAACAAAGCGTGGGGTAGGGTAGACAAAGAAATGCTCTCTCAATCACAAGCCAGATTTTCGTGTTTGACAAACAGTAAAGCGCAAACAACCGCGTCAGAAATGGCGGCACACCTACGCTGCCCGCGGAATTTGAGTTCCGCTGGAAACCGAAGAAGAGGTATCCAGGGCGAGTCAATGAATTCGTTGTTCCAAGCCGTTTTCCTACTGGCCACTTGAAGGCCCAGAACACACAACTTCTGTGGGTTTTATCGTCGACCACTGGAATTACGTTCGGTATGGGGAAGGCAAACAGGAACGTTAGGCGGCGCTCGCCGCCAAGTGGAGCGTCGAAGACCGGCTCATTGCCGCTCGCCGATATGCGTAAAAAAAGCAAGACGCTCTTTACTTTCCTCATCGACGTGGCTAGCGCCTTACGACACCCCGGAGGCGGCCGCAGACGACGGTCGTAAAATCGGTGACTGCGCCGTGAAACGGTCGTTTGGCGGCTGCGCGCGGAGCGAGCACGCATGACTGCACGAATGCCTGTGAGCTCGGCTGGCCGCGGAGTGATTGTGGTGAGGGATCTCCGTGCTCTGTGCAGAACGCTGGCTAAAGAGGCTGAGAATTCTGAGCTGTAAATGAAAGGATGCTTTGTCTTTCAATGGTTTTGTTTGGACAGAACGGGATCGAGAGAGCAGGAAAAGAATAAAATATATGATAGCAAAACAATAACCAAGAGAACGAACCGATACACGAAAAAAAAAAAAAGTCCGGCAGTCACAGTCCTAGTTAAGCGCGATGTGATGCGAAGCATTGTTGTTTGGTTACAAGAACTGGTTCTCACGAATCGTGTCAGCTTTCTAGAGCTGAAATGGCGATTGCACTTGTAATGTGTGCGCAAAATGGTGGTAAGTGCAGCAGGCAATGGCACAGGGGTTGTAGAAGATAAAATGTTTTATTACATTGCATTGTTTAAGATCATTATGTAGATGCATCATGTTACATTATGGTGCATATCTAGATTATTCTGGCATTAAACATTTATTCAATATCTATTGGTTCACTAGTTTCATTGGTTTAAATGATTTGTAGGTTTCACGTCCGCCGATTAGTTTTCGTTCCAGTACGGCAGCGCGGGAATCATACGTCTGAGCCACGTAACGACGACGAGCAGCCTCGGTGATCTTGAACTAGCGTTCTTGAAACTCGGCTGGGGTGAGAAGCTTCTCTTGGCGAGATATTGGGACAGGAAATGGTCCTGTACAGCGCCCTAGCAACTCTACGTAGCTCTCAGGGTTCACTACAGCGGGAGAGAGCGAGTTTCTCGTTTATAGAGTCCTGACGGCACTTACACGCGCCTAGGGCATTCAGCGTCAATTGTCACTTAGATTGCTAGACGCCTGTAGGGCTAACGTCAGCGTCAACAATCGCCACTTCTTGAAGAACTCCGGCGCGCTTTCCCGGGAAGCCTAGCTGCACTAGCTGGCGCTCGGAAAGACAGCCCACTGCCATAATTATCCCTTCTGCACAACGTGTCAGACGTCTACTGCCTGTAGTTCGAAGCAGTCAATGTCAGCAGCGGACGTATCGCTGTTTCTTCAAGCACAGTTCACGGCTTGTCACGTGTATACACGTTACAGAACGCCTCCGGTATACTTTCATGGCGCGTCCCCTAAGTGGCCTCGGGCACCGCGCTTGCAGTGATCGAAGTCTAGGCCAGCACGCCATGAAGACAGATTTACATGAGAACAGGAAAAGCAGCTTCTCGCACGTGATTTACACTGAAGGCTCCACGGGGTAATGGCGGGCAGGCAGCTTTAACATGCCCTGCATATAGCGCCGAAACTCCGCCTGAACCACCCGAACTGCGCCGAGTCGTGCGTGTTAGCGAATGCGCTAAATGATAGCGCTAGTTCTCCAGCTTATATTGCCTTTCCCGCGTGCCAGTTTACCGCAAAAGTATGGCCACCCGGAGCCTTTTAGAGAATAACGTCACGCATGGGCTCCCATTTTTGCGATTTCTTCCATACCTACATTTCGCCCGAGGGCATTACCGAAAAGGTAGTTAGAACAACACAGCAACAAGAACAACAACATTCGGTCTGTAGCAAGTGAGCCAGTGCATTCCATTGCAGTGATAATATAAGGCCTCGTTTCAACAAGTTTCCATTTCTGGGCCGCAGTACCAGAACCATTCTTTTGGAATTCCATTCGATTTCTCCATCAACTTGCGTGTTGTTTTTTTGCGATTGCTGCGCCGTCCAAGCCCAGCGAATGTTTTGATAATACTTCAACTGGTCGCATATGGGCAGAAACGCAACACGTATTCGCCGTGAACGACGGCCACCCGTCAATGACGTGCACGATTAAGTGTCGCTCGTCGTTCTCCGAACCTAACGTTGGAAGGTTTTTCTATGATGAAAGGGTGCAAGACAGGCGTTCCCTTGGGGCAGGTTGACAAAGGGAAGTTCTAATATGAAAAACAATCTTCTTCTTCTGCTGCTGCTGCTGCTGCTTAAGTTAAGGCGTATGCTCACGGCAAGCTATAAAGGAATACGTGCTACCTCTCCCCCCCCCCCCCCCCCCAACCTACCCTTTGTTCGGTGTCTCGCTTGCGAATGATTTTTTGGAATTTGAATGTTCCCAGGTTGGCTGGTATGCAGTAGTAAAGCACCGATGAAGCTTTTGTGAGACTACTGATGTACGAGCAGCCCAAGAAATGCGTGAGTATAATTGTAATCTTTTCTATAACGTAGTCATTCCTAACACGACAAAATTATTTTTCTGTCATCAAGGTAATGGACTTCATAACAAATCTTGCATCAGTCGACGAAAGTATACCAGTGCTTCAGGCATCGCAGAAAGTGCATTCGTTACGCTTCAAACCTGTCCTTCACCTTTATGGCTACCAAGACAGGTTTCAGGAGTAGCGGACGCCCTTATAAGTAGTAAGGACACCCTTCTCAGATGGGCATGCAAATACCCGATACCACAGGGTGATTGAAGGTTGCAACAACGCGTTCACATACAAAGAAAAACAAGCTAACAATCCTTTGGACGTTGGTCTGATTAATGTGTGCAAGAGTAGCGTCCTGGAATCGCATTGGAATCAACTGCCAACAATGGAATGTGGGTGATATGAGCCAGCTACAATATGCCGGCATCAGGTACAGCCTCCCGCATTTTTAGCTATATCGCGCGAGAACACTATAATATGCTCGTACGTCATCCTGAGGGGAAGACCGCATTACACGACTCTTGCACAGGAGATTGCTTAGTGCACTTGCGAGTATTTCTGCCGGTTAAAGGCGCTAAAAAGCGCTAATTATCGCCGCTTTAAGGCGCTAAAATGACGCGTGATGGACGCTCGCGCGATATAACTAAAATTCGCGAGGCTGTACACCGATATGTACTAAATGTTTCACACGATACGGACGCCATAAAAGCACATGCTGTGTACACACTGAACCATAATGAAAGAAACGAATTATTTTTGTTCGAGAAGCGCTTATTGTCACAGCGTAAGTAAGTGAGAATGGCACACCCTTTTATTGATATATTAAACAAGTTTTAAAGAATCGCTCTCGAGAGACTATCGAGAGCACAGAAAAGGCAAACTGCTAAATCACATATTTTCCCTCTCGTATTGGCACAACTTTCCCCTTCTTTAACGACAATGTAGTATGACAGCGTCAGGCTTGCCTGATGTCGCCCTGACCGGAGCACTGAATCTGGCACAGAATTCGGGAATCTTGAAATGGGCAAAGGCACAGCATCCCAGTGAAGCTCACGGCAGGTAATATAATGGCGTGCTCGATGGAGAGATAGGCATCGTCGAAGCTGCTTGCAGAAGAGCCATTAGTAATCGCTGTTGATGTTTTATTACAAGGTCGCGTTACATTGTTCCGCATTCGATTTAAATATTTTCTTTATGCGCTCTTCTTTACAAGACAGCGACTGGCACCTTTGCCCCGTATGTGCCCACGTGTGTACTTTATAGACCACTATAGAGGAGACTTACGTCAACGACGCACAGAAAATCCTGCAGGAACTGCCACGAAAACCGTGATTTCCGGTTGAAACGCATCCGAGAAACCGGCTGCCAGCTACAGAGGAGTGCCTCTCACGGACCGTGAAATCCAAGATCCGGTCAGGCATCTGACCACGCGCCGCATAATCCCCGGCGGAAATGCAGATCCGGCGAGTTACCACTGCACTTTTTTTTTTTTTGCTTCTTTTCTCGGCACTTCCTACTCGACAGAATCCCACGACGTGTGTGCTCTCAATTCAGCCTCGCGGAGAAGCAAACAGCGCGTAGCGGGGTCACTCGAGGATCCTGGCGGAACAAAGGGAGTGAAAACGAAGGAAAATAAAGTGAATGAAAGGAGAGCGCAGTAAAATTGTCGCACTTTCCCTTTTGTTACCCTCTCTACTTTTCTGTTTGTTTCCGCCGAAGCCAAACAATCGGGACGAACCGAACCGGCCATCGTCTGCCGCTCGTGCCGGCGTCTGCTATATACCTCGCCGCGTCAGTCTGCTCACGGCCGGATTGCCGACGGGAGGGGGTGAGGAGAGCCAAGGCCCATAGCCCTGATCGACCCTCGACTTCTATTGACTCTCGGGGGCCGAAAGGGCGATCTGTCGTCGCCGTAGCGCCGGCGGCAGGCATGCCGGTGGCATCGGAGCACAATCGTTCGGTCACGATTTCCTCCCCCCCCTCCCGCCGCCATCACAGCGGCGCTCGCGGATCGTGAGCTGGATCAGTGCTGGAACGCTTGCTTGCCTGGTCTCACTCGCAGTGCTCCACATCGCGGCTGTGGAGCGCGTTGCGCCTTTTGTTTGCCTCGGCCGCTGCATTTCGACAGCTTCTCGCGCGCGCTCGCCGCTGACCGAGCAAGAAAGAAGGATGGTGGCCGCCTCCTTTTATACGAACCACCCGCCGCCACCCACCCTCGTCTGCGCGCTTGCGGTGGTCGCCGAGGCGCGCACACAACCACTGGTTCTGTGCGCGCGCCCCGAGCGTGTGCGCGCGCGTGTGTGTGTCTCCGAGACACGCAAGCAAAAAGCACTCTGGCCGTTTTACGCAACTGTGGCCGCTGCCCGACTCTGAGAAGAAAAGGCACCCGCTTTGTTTCACGCCGTCGTCTGCATCGTCGTGGACGTCGTCTGCTCCTTTCACCGCACCGCCAGACGAACGCTTTTTTCTTTTGCCTTTCGTCTGCTCTAGCGCCCAATCCCGCCTTCTAACTTGCTCTCCTGCTTACAGGATCGCTTCTTGGCGTTCGTTTCTTTTCTGCCTTCGTCTGGTATAATGAAAGGAAGGAGAAATGGCCCGGCGTTGTTGGTCAGCCCAGTCACGTCAGCGCGTGGGGCCAGTGGTAACCTGACGGGATTAGTTGGCGAAAGACTCTGGGTTAAGAGGAATGCGTATAGTGTTCAAACGGCGACCGGATGCCAGCTTTGGCAACGTCCCCACTGTCCTGCCGGCAGCACGCGAATATCGCCGTGCCATAGCGGAGGAAGAAACAAAAAAAAAAGAAAGAAAATGTTTGAGAGAAGGCGTGGGGTGGAGAGAGAGAAATACGAGCCTGGACAAACGAGTGTCTCATGCAACGCGACGCAAGCGCTGTCCGGCAGCAGGCCCTGCCGGTAGAGACTGTATCTCGTCGCTGAAATCAGCTCCGGGATCTTGTTTCCATAGCGAACACGCTCGCTTCGCATTTTTGGAGGGAACAATAGAACTGCGCCACTGGACCGCGCAAGTGCGTAATGACCTAGCTAACAAGCGACTCTGACATCAGGTTCTCAGAAAGCATTCTGTGCTGTTTTACAGAGAGAAGTGAAAGAGAAAAAATGATGCTTCGTACTCGCTAACGAAAATGTTTTCATGATACACAAATTCCTCACACCGCGATATATATTAAATAAGCAGAACTACGAGTAGAACCACGGCTGAATAAGCTCCCATTAATATTGTATTATCAGGCAAATATTCTGAGCTGTTTGCTCGCTTAATCTAAACATGCGCTACCGTAACAAAATGTTATGTCCTCTGACGTGGTCGAGCAGATCTACAACGTAAAATACCCTACCTAGCTTTACGAGTTCCTTTGCTGCAAGACCCTGTGTTGTGTAACTAAAGCGTCATTAACTCCCCTTCCCAGATTACCTAAACGGCTTTGAAGCACTTTGGATTTTTATGCTGTAATGGCGCTGCAACTTCGTGTGTAATGGAAGAACATTGTACGCCGCTTGGCACTTATTCAGGATAAGGCTACCGCAACCAGGTCATCATGCGAGCGGGCGGCACAGGCACATTAACTGTTACTTTATGAAGCACTGTTCTCCTGAAGAGTCGGAGAAGACGACGAAGAGTGATCAGGGAGAAGAAGGGGAGGGTTCGTGAGAGTAGGACATTAAATCTACAGTTATGTCATCGTGAATCACTTTAGGAACGCTACATTTTGGCGCAGTCGACATCTGACTACCCTAAAGAAATTAACCACAGGAAGCTCTGAGAGGGTACCCAAGAAATGAAGTTTATCGATGTCAAATACCATGCTCCAGCCACAATGAATCCCAAGATACTACACCTCTACCATGACACCTCAGAATCAGGTGGACGTGATGGTTCCTGGCGCACGTACAATAATGTGCTCAAGAGATTTACGTGGCCAGGCTTGAAAGATGATACCAGAACCTACATCCGAACATGCCACCTGTGCCTGACTAATAAAGACAAATTCAGGTAGCCCACAAACATAATGGTAACCACAGAGCATTCAAGTGTACCGTTTGAATTCGTTCATTTGGATTTCGCGGAGCTTAGCAAGAAAGGGGAAGACTTCAGGATACTACGATCTTTCTTGCTGGCTATTGATGGATGTGCATGGATGGTTATGGCCAGGGCGGGAAATGAAGACGCCAACAGCGTCAGCGCTCTTCTTAAGGCTGGGTGTTTTGGAGACACAAGGACGTTAATGTGCATAATGGGGCTCGCAAAAATGCTTGCAAAGTGGGCGGGAGAAACAGTAATGACATTCGACTTTCGTTCACCATATCACCCAAGTGCTAATGGCCTCACCGAAAGTACTAGACTAAACACGAAACAGTGCATAAAAATGCACCCGTACTTTCCAGGCGGTTGAAAGTGCTGTCTCGAAGCCTCTGTGAGACATCGCAACTGTTGTTGCACGTGTGGTCTTGGATATAGCCATATTTTTGCTGCTTCAGAGACTGCGCCCGTACTTCCAGCAGATTGAGAACTGGACCTTCTGGATAACCTAAAGCTTTTTGAGAGGGAGAAAAGTGCGAAACAACAAGAGGCATATAAAAATCGAATGAAGATAAACTTTGACAGAAGGCGCAGCGGTGACTTACTGAACATACAATCTGGCGACCACGTTCTAGTACGGAAAGGAATCGGGGCTTCCAATTACAAGTTCTATTGACCCTTTAAAGTAATCAAGACTGCTTAGCAGCGTGTTATCCTGAAGATCATCTGGTACTTAGGAGTCTCCGGCCAAACAGAGTACGCCTCCATCAGCAATGTATTTCTATATTACACCAGTAGGTGTGAACAATGAAGTCCGAGGGAGTGAAGCGGCCTGCTGCTGAAGAGTCAGAGAAGACGATGAACAGTGATCAGGGAGAAGAAGAGGAGGGTTCTTGAGAATAGGAAATTAAATGGAGGACGACACCGTGTTCTCTAAGATATGTCTCACTGAATCACTTTAGGAACGCTACATTTTACATAGGCCCAGATTTTATAGCACGATAGTTGCGAATCGAAGTATTTTATAGCACGAAGTTGCTTATGCCTACAGTATCGGGTATTCTCATTCGGGGGGTACTCTCAGCAAGAGCCCCTCGCGTGAGATGACTGTGAGGTACCGGCAAAGACAACTGTCGATCGAACTGGCGTTTCTCGATTGTCTCCATAAGCTCTACGTCAGGAATCACAGGATGGCATGCACCGGAGCTGTTTACTGTGCAATTTGAAGCGTAACCCTTATGCGCAAGTTATATGAAGTGAAAGCTGTTCGAAATGGTTAAAATACATTTTCTTGCCATGGTGGACACCATCTGATGCTGTTTTTTGCAGTCGACACTGACACCTGAACCTAAAGATTAGCAAAGAGACGTGAAAGAAAACTGATAACAGCGCAACGAAGGACGACAATGAAAGTGATTGGTGTTGAATTAAAGGGCACGAGGAAAACACGGTATAAAAATGAAGAAAAAAACACAGACAAACAAAAAAAAAACAGAGCAGATTTGCGCAGGCTATGAGCAAGTATGCATTAAGAACATCATCGCTTAAGATAGGAGTCCTACACCGCGGCGAGTATTTAAAGTTCCTCGCGACTTTGTGAATTAATTACGCACGTCCTTACTACCCGCATCGTTTCATGCACCTTGGTACTTTGCTTTTCCTTTCCAGGTAGGATTCTTTGAAAATGACCTGTTCTGATCCCGTGCACAGAAAAAATATAATGCGGTATTATATTCTCATATTATATTACAATATTCAGCATATTGTATGCTAAAAATGTTCCTGAATCCAGGTGCAAATCAATCGCGATGTTTACACGTATCACTAGCGAAGGCGGCTGGTCAGTGAATGAAAGCGCTTACAAACGATAAGCTTTGTAAATTCAGCCCCTAAACTTCCGCTGCTACCACGTAGGCCGCCAGCTCTTTCCAGGTGACCTGCAAATTCTATAGTTATTTACGGGCTTTAGGATTCCTTCAGACACTTTTAAAGGGTCTCGCCACCGCTTCCACAGACTTTACTCGACATACGCAAACCTTTGCCCCTCTCCACTCCTTCGCCTGCGTGGATTCTTTGTGAATTCGTCTAGGAGCATAACCTCCGGTGCTGCACTGGTTGTGACGTCACCGAAGATTAAGTTCAACAGAGCGTCTCTGCTCGCGTTCGCAGGGTCCTTCGCCGCTTTGCTAACTAATTATCGCATGGCTTCGGTACTTCATCAGATACATTTCATGGGACTGACTGGAAAGCCCCACCCGTGTACGTATTTAGCTGCATGTTAAATAACCCCAGGTGGTCCATATTAATCCGCAGTCGCCCAGTACATGGTGTGCCTCATAATGAAATAGTGGTTTTGGCACGGGAAACCCCATAATCTCTTCACTGAAAAGTTATTTTTTATTTTTTATTTATTTTTTTCTTCGACTGGACTGGCGCAGGTTTAGACAATCGCAAGCATCGAGAATGGCGTTCTTAGTGACGCTCAGAAACAGTTCAAGGCAGAGACAGTAATTATACAGCCTACTACGCGTAGTTTTGCTTTCAATAAATATATTCCTTGATTGCATTTTTTTTTACTCTCAAGATAATAAATTACTTTATAGGGAACGCATCACCAAAAGTGCATTTATGTTCGCTATAAGCCAGTTCAGGTATATCAAAACACTAGATATATCGAACTACATTTAGCGCAAAAGCCTGATCGTTATAATCGGGTTCGACTGTAAACCAAGTTGTCTACAAGAGGAGGTTGCACTCGAAGGTCGTCTGGTGATGAAACTTGCACACTACCGAGGCAACAATTTCACTCGTTGCTCGTAATCTCTGAGCGACATTTATTGAACTGCCGATACAGCGCGCAATACTCGCAAATCTATTACGCACACAAATCTATTACGCCATCTATTACGCACACTCGGCTACATTTAGTCAACCCTGACCTGTGGCATGTTTACCCACTTTTGGCGCAATTTATAAGCCAGACTCAACATCTGTGCACGCATGTATTCCGCGAACGTCTGCAGCATGTAACAACAAGAAGAAAGCCGCGCACGCCCAGGAACTTATTACTCATTCAAAGTGATTGCCCAGTTAAATCTGCGCCCTTTATTACCAATATCTTTAAAGCCATGCATTCTTTGCTTACCCTCCCTGCTTGTCTGCTGTTTCGTTCAGTGCCTCAGTGGATCCGTCCGTCCGTCCGTCCGTCCGTCCGTCCGTCCGTCCGTTACGTGACGTTCTTTGATTTAGCTTTTCAGTATCTGCCACTGGGGTGTGCTCAATCTTCACCAAACCTCCAAAATGAGTGTGCGACACTAACACAACAAGAGGTAGCAATGCTTAAATGTTGCTTTATACGCGTCCTGCTTCCCTATCATCACCATTCTACCCTCGACGAGCACCATTCATCGCTTCGGCACCGCCATACTGGTGATCATACAGGGTGTCCCAGCTATCATGCAGCACGATTAAAAAAAGAGAAACGGCGTTACGCGAAGCAAACACAGTGCGTATTGTTTCCAGTACAGTCAAGTAGCCGCCAGTAATTTTTTCGGTACTGAAATTTAATTAGCTAATTGTAATTCATTATCTCAATCGAGAAGTACTGTTCTAATTACGAAAGTGTCAATGAGAAAATTGTACAGCAACATGAAAAACTCCCGATACAGCTTTCTGTTGCTCAATACGTGCTACGTGTTTTTCGGAGTGTGAAAGACGCCCGCGAATACATGTAGAATTGCCGCGCGACTGGCCGCTCGAGGCACTTTGCGTGTATTCGCGGGCTTCTTTCACGCTCGGAAAAACACTTTTATGTAGCACGTATGGAGCAACAGAAAGCTGTATCGGGAGTTTTTGATTTTATTGTGATTGTAACCCATTTGTTAGCTTCATTACAAGTTTCGAATAATGTAACTAAGCATCTCTTTTACCGAACGGCATCCACGCAGCCTTCCTATTTCATTATGCTTAGAATTTAGTGAATACTCCGTTTTTCTAGTCGATGTGCGAAGGTCTTTTTTTTGTCGAATATTTGTATTCGGTTAGATTCAGAATGTTCACTATTCCAACACCCGTGGTATATACAGACTGTCCGGAAAGTAATTGTGCAGTAAAAAAATAACAAAATATATGAAGATAATTACGAATGGCGTCGCAGTTTCACATGCGATATGATAGCGCGAGACCAGTAGTTCGTTTGATAACGTCTGTGGGTGGCATTCAAAGGACGGGAGCACTTTAACTATCCCCACGCACTGCAGGGGCTACAGACAGCCATTACCCAGCCCATTGCGCAGATCAGTCCATCAAGACTCCATCGAGTCTTTGATAATTATGCCGTGTCGTTTTCAGCATCTCCTGTTGTGATCACTGCACAGTCATAAGTCGAACTTAAAGTTTTAAGACTGCCATTTTTATACTGCACAGTTACTTTCGAACACCCTGTATACCAGAGAAAAAGACAAATCAGTTGGAAGTCGGAGCTGCTCTACTTTTCTCTTATGATCCTTGTTCGGTTTCCGCGCTGCGAATTTAGTAACAAGAAGGTTGACAAAGTTGGTGCCATGTTAAAAAAAATAAAAATCGTTGAAGTACCTTCTGCGATGGCTCAGTGGCGATGGCGAATGGCACTGATGAACACCAGAGTGTGGGTTCGATCGCGCTTGCATTTTGATGGGGGTGGAATGCAAAGAGCCCTCGTGTTCCGTTCTTTATGGTAATGCACCCCAGGGGAGTCAAAATTACTCCGGAGCATTTCACTATATACGGCGTGTGTCAAAAACCTACCGTGAAGTTTCGCTACGTTAAACGGCACATTTTCTTTTTCAATCATTGAAAACATGTTGCTTAATATCAGTAATAATGCCGGTTGCCGGTATCGTTCACAAATCCCATGCAATTTGATATTAGAACACGGAGTGGCGCGGGCATGTGTGGTAAAGTGCAACGCACATATTGCACTTCCAATTACCCCGAAATGAGGAAGTAATTGCGAACCTTTCGAACTGGAATCTCTACCTCAACGTCACGGCCGCATCAGTGGACGTCCGAACGAAGGTCGCACCCTTATCCTACCAACTCTATTCTTGGCGCTGTTTTCATCACGCTGACTGCTCCAACATCCTCGTCAGTCGCGCCGCACGACAGACTCCTCGGCCCGCGTCTCGAGACTCGTGGACGCCGACGTTATTAATCCCCGACTTCACCCCGGGGGGTCAGTCTCAATTCTATGTGCCGGCCGCGGAAGAGCGTGTCCATTTGGGGGGCATGTTTAGTGGGCAGCAGGTGCAAAGCGTCGCCGACGTGCGGGATTTCAGAGATTATATACGTAACCCCGCTGATCCAACGTATATACGTCAAGGTTGCTGACACTGCTCGCGCCGGTGTCAAGATTCGCGCGTGATCCCTCAATCTTCTTCTTCCTCTTCTTTTTGGCCACGTGCACGCTGCATTCTCTCTCCACCGGTGTCCGGCAGCACCGCCGCGAGTAAGTGCCCAGCGCCGAGAGGACTCCGGAGCCACGAATATCACAAATGCATGCACGACGCGGAACGCTGCCGCCAATCGCCATCGCGTGTATGCGTACATGCGGACGCTACGCGTACCTCACGAGCGATAAAGCAACGCACCAGCCGGCTCGAGACGCGAGGCGAGACGTTGTAATACGGGCCAAAAAACGTGAGCGGCGCGTAAGCGAGACGAGAAACATGCAGATGCGCCGCGCGCGCGCGGCCTCCCGGCGTCAAGGCACCCCACGGCGGCTCATCACTCAGTATAGTATATTAGTAGTCGTGGTAGTTTAGCTGTATAACTTGCACGGCCTCGTCTGTACAACTCTCTCTATCTATCTCAATTTCAGTATTTATTTTTTTCTTCTCCGTTCCCCTGTTTCCGTGATGGTGCCGACTCGCCGACCTGTACGTATAGAGTTGTTATCCGGCCTTTGTTTGTATACTACACGCCTGTAGCCCCCTCTCCAGCTCCACACCTTCCTCTCTTTGGCGGAGATGCTTATACGGAGACGATCAGCAGCGCAGCTCTCACGAACGTGCCTTTAGCGCGCAGCTGTTCGCCTTCACGCACTCCTCACCGCTTTCTCCTTTGTGAGGCGTCGTGACGTATCCCTCCTGGTCGGTGCCCTCGATTTCGCCGACGGTGTGCGCTATTGACGCGTCGGGCTATATTTCGACCCCGCCGCCATTTCGACGTTGTTTTTCGGCGGCGAGGCGGTGGCCCCCCTGGAGACGCCTTTATGACGTCTTCGTGATCGCCCGCGCAGTGCGGAGGACGAGCTTTTAAAGGAGATCGGGTTCAGTATGGCTTCACGTCTACAGTATATGCTCGCCCCGTGCGAGAAAAAGCCAAAATATACGTTCGGCTGTGCAGCGTAGGCGAACGGGAGAGAGATTAGGCGCGGCGGTGAATGTCCGTTGACCCCGCACCGATCGGGTTGGTTGCGGAAGGCTTGCCGAAACAGGTAAAAATGACGAGACGATGAGGAGTCTAAACGTGGCCGCGGTATGATGCCGGCACTCACGGACGACAACGTACGCGCTACGTGAATCCTACAGTAGGCTTCTTCCGACGCAACATACTTACCGCTTGAGATTCATTATGACCGATGAAGCAAAAATAACGCTTATCTCGCACAAATAGTTAAGTAAGCACCAGGTGCTTCCCTCGTGCTTACTTAAAAGTACTATTCGTACAAGATAAGCGCTATTTTGGCTTCATCGGCTTCCCAGTAACATCATCAAACAGAGTACGAAACTGCTGCTGTAGCCTGCATATCCCAGAACTCAGCAGACCGCACCCTCATTATTTGTCACACCATGTGCCTCCCTTAACGCTAACACGTTAATGATGGTTTCCATTTCCCACGCGCTGCCATTTCATACTCGTCATGCGGCCCTGCCTCCAGTAGAGAAAGCTACGCACCAGCCCTCGGCTACAGGATTGGTGATGCTGTCTATGAAAACAACCCTCGCCAACATTTATACGTGATATACAATATTAGATCTGCAAAGAAAGCCTTTATTAAAGACAGAAATGAGTGATTGAAGACACAATAGGCTTTCGTTAATGACTTCTGTAAGAGAAGCGGTGGCGAGAGGATACTCCGAAGCTGCCATTATTGACCGCACCAGTGACAGCCTTTAATAATTCTGTATTGGGAAATACTTATGAGTACTACATGTCCCGGCGAATGTATTCTCTCAGTATTTCCTGCCAATCTTCCGGCCTTCTCTTTCTTTACCTGCGTGTCGACTTTTCGCTGATCAATAGCCAATAGTCTGCTTTTAAATACCGATGTTTTCTGCATGTATGTGCTTCCCTGATCTACTTCAGGCTTAATTTATTAGAACTTCAGGCGCTGTATTAGAACATGTTCAGTCGCTTCCTTGGCTATAACATGTGCCACCCAGCAGCAAATATTATCTAATTTGTCCAAGTTTGGCCCTCCTCAAGTGCCTAGTCGCAAGCAGGAAGGCGTTTCACTTGAAGTTGGCAAAAAGAAAAGTTAGGTTTTAGCTACAACGTCCATCTTGCACTTTAGTGCTCGGATAAGGACTCCAGAAATCTCGCGGCACATAATACCTGTTTGCCATTATCGCCACCAACGCTTATGATATGTGCAACATGATGATTGGCTAGGATTAGCACGTAATATATTTCTTCTGAATACTGTTCCGGTACCATTTCGCATGTTGGTGATACATACGTACTTACTTGCAAAGCTGTTTTGTCGTTATTCTCTACCCAGTGTTCAAAGTAGAGCGATAGCCCAAGGCGCCTAAAAACTCGCAGCCGATCACTTCCCCTGCTATTCAGTCAGCCATTATTTAACCTGAAGTTGGCTTGTTCACCTTCAGCGCTCAGCACCTTGACAACACAATATCATTAATGACTAGTTTTAATAGGCACCTTCAGGTAAACACTCCCAGCAGGTGGATCAAAGGAGTTTTTCTGCAAATCTGCAAGATTCATGAAGAACAAGGGTCGGAATATCGACGTGAAATCAACGCGGAACTAAGAGTCTTCGAAAGGCGATGATACCGGGTGGAAAAATTGGCCGTGTACTCCTTCATTCGCGAATATTTCTTTCTTAGCAACTTTTTCGTGCAGCGTCGTGTTCTGCACAGTCATGCCATGCGTGTACACGAAGCAAAAACGAAGACAACGAAAACCATACGGAGTAATATAAGCAACTGTAGCCTGCGGTGCCGACTTCACGAAGTCGTGCTGCATTCAGTTTGACCTGCACATTATACTTTTCATGGAAGGTAGTTATTATCAAGAAAGAGACATCAGAAATGTTAGGTTGTATCAGTATTTTGCACTTCCGTAAAACAAAATGGTCGCTCTTGCTCTGTAAACAGGCATACTAGTTAAGAAAAACTCACAAAGAGAGTTGGCGAAACCATCCTGAACTTACTGCACATTACACAGGCTTAAATACTGTATTCATGCAGGTTTCTCTTCCCCTCGCGCAGTGTAGCTGGCTAGAGAAATATAGCTCATGCCAAGCTCTGCCTTTCATCTCATTAGATACGTTCTTGCCTCGCTCGGATAGCTTCTTTTTTTTCTTCTTTTTCTCAGTGGAGGCTTAATTACGCTTCTTGGACGAGAAGCCGTCTGAGGCCATGTGAGACGGCACGCCGACACTTGCGTCAAGCCCATCTTTTGGCACTTGGGCCTCGGTGCTATACTGCAAGGCTTGCCTCGTCGACATGGAGGCGTGAGGCTCCTGTTTCTCCAAAAGGGAGCCCCTGAACTCCGTCAACCGCTACACTATCGTAGAAAACCAAACGACTGAGAAGGAAATACCGCAGGAAAACGAAATACGTGAGGGGACAAGGCCACACCGGACGGCCTGCTCCGACTTGCACGATTGCCTGTGTGCCTGTCGACGTCTCGAAGAATATAATTTCGGTACGCAGGCTGGTTCTAAACACCTACCTTGGTACTGGTTGCTTCTTTAAGAAATAACGAAGTGCGGTCGAACAACAGGAAAAAACGCAGTTACGTTGGAAGTAGGGACGCAGGCCGCCCTGAAAAAAAAAAAAAAAACGAAAGCCTTGCGTGTACTTTTTTTTCGAAAGTTTGCCCAATGGCATAAACTATTACATATATGAATGCCAGTCGGTTTCGGCGATCTACAGCAATAGTGCTCGATGGTTGGTCCCATTGAGCCAAGAATCATAGTCTGGTGGTCTTGTGGGATGAGTGACCACTGTTTGCAGATTGCGCCGTCGGATCTGGCTTAGGTCAGGACAAGTCCAAAACAGGTGTTAAATCGCAGCCGGGGACGCTCGAGCTGAGCAATACGGGCTGGTGTTCCCAAATGGTCTAGGGATATGCTGTGACCAGGCATAGGTGGCCGATGGGGTAAGTACCGCCCCCACATGGAGTCTCCGCAACACTGCTTCTTCCTGGCGGGTAAGGCTGCCTGGAAAGTTTGAACCAAACGATGGGAATAAATCTCCTGTGGTGCGGTAAATAATCTCCTTGCGGTAGAAGATATTACCATGGGTGTCACTTGGGAAAGGTGCTTCCAAAGGGGGGGGGGGGGGGTAGCTCACTGTGGGTAGCGGTGTCAGCTTGTATGTCAGCAGAAACAGTGTCCCGTGGAATCTACTGTACACGAAACTGACCGGGCTTCTATGCAGCGATGTGGTGTATTTCGTCTTCGAAAGGGTGGGTATTGTATACCTTCCAAATCTCCTGCTCTTTCTATAGAAGTCCACTCGTTCATCGTGCACGCGGGCCGCACTTGGTAAGGCGTCATTTCCGATGTCGCCAATGACTACAACAACACAGAATATCAAATGACACTTTGCTCAACAGTGAAGGTCCTCAACTTTCATCGCTTCGGCCACTCGACGAGCGTCCAGCTTCTTTTCAAGGGTGACACTCTAGCTGATCACGTTAAGACAGATCAGGCACCCGGCGTGTCCTTATGTGCCCCGACCACTATAACGTGACAAATGCCTAAGTTAGACCATGTCAGCGCTGTCTGCACAGGCCAGACGGCATGCTTCCGCTGTGCAGGCAGCCGTAACATATCTTTGCACACAGCGGAAGAAACGAAGTGCTCAAATTTCGATCGGTCACTTCTTTTAGGCGAATTCCAAGGATTTCCCCAAACAGAAAAAGGAGACGAACAAAAATTGTGGCAGAACCCATCTCACGATGACTGACGACTGTAACGCATGAGCGTTCAATCACTGCAGCGGCACAACGTATTGCTGCCGTCGAAACGAGTTATGTAGGAGGCATGCACTTCAGCGGCACTCCTATTTCGCGCTTCGCTAAGAACACACGGCGCCATCTATATCCGCCGCCGCGAAGCCTGCGCATGGCGTCTTAAATGCACGGCGCGCCTGTGCGAGGCGAACGCTCAGAAACGCGTCATACGGCAACCGGACTCCTCTCTGGCGCTTCTTTCTTAGGGAGCCTACATGCAGCGCCGTCGTTGCATGTAGGCTCGCTATTCTTTCTGGACGCGCTGCGCCATCTATTGGCACTGCCGAGATGTACACGCGTGGCCTCAGAGACGAGAGGCGTGGATAGACGCTGCCCGCGAACGCTCAGAATTGCTCCCTCGTTTGGCCGCACACTCAGTTGCACACACAAGTGACCCTAGTAGGCGACAGGTTCATGAAAGAGTGGCGCATGCCCAATGCATTCATGGCGCAGCTCACTAAAGAGCACATAACTCAGCATCACATGACTCAGTCCATTTGTGGCGCAGCCTGCTAATGCGTCCGGTAGCACTCCTTCACCAACCTTTGCGACGTGGGCTTGCTTCTGCTCAGCATCGGATAAATTTAGGGGATCTTTCTCGTCATTGAAAAGCAGCACATTACCAATGGTAAATACCTTGTTACCTAAGTTAGCGTCAAATACGTTCATTTAAGTGCGGCACATATCCACTGGCACATACCCAGTGACCCAAGTTGGCACCAAAGAGGTTCATTGGAGACCAGCACAGACCTGGTGGCGAATACCCAGTGCTCCAAGTCGGCGTCAAAGAGTTTCTGCGAACAGCGGTATGTACCCAGTCCCGCGTCTACAATGACCCATGTAGCCAGCCCTCAAAGAGGTTCGTTGAATAGCGGCACGTATGTACACATTGCCACATACTTAGTGACCAAAGATGGAAAATGGTTGGTTACCTGTTACCTCCGCACAGCAGCCCGATGCGCTACCCGTGTGACCACTCACTACCCACTGACCCAGGTAGGCGGGAAAACGGTTAGTTACAAACGTCATCATCATCAGGCTATTTTTACGTCCTCTGCTGTGCGAAGGCCTCTCCCAACTATCTCCACTTACCCATGGCTTGCGCTAGCTGATTCCAACTTGTTCTTGCAAATTTTCGCATTTTCTAATTCCGATACAAACATACAAACATACAAAGATATATATATATATATATATATATATATAGATAGATAGATAGATATAGATAGATAGATAGATAGATAGATAGCCCCCGGAAAGTGCGTAAAGTACCCAAAGAACGCGAACGCATTCATATTGAAACAATTAAATGAGCAAGACCAGCGTGTCACACAAAAAGGCGGCAGCGTCAGTGCACCATCGGGAGAGGCCGTTGCGACGTCGACGCAAACAGGCTGTATTAAAACAAATGAGAGCTCGCTGGCTTCAACTCCGCAGGTAAAGCAGCAGGTGGTTGAATCGGCCTCGGTTGACCTTCCGGATGCATTGCATCAAGCGAACAACGCAAGCCCGGACACGCTAGCCGCCACGTACCTCGGAATGTCACAACGAACAACGACAGTGCGCCGAGACATCCATATCGGACCCTGCCATCAAGGCGATGCTGCGGAAGATTATCGAGGTCCCCAAGTTGCTACTTTATAGTTTAAATGCGCCAGAGGCGCGGACAGGTGGTAAAATAATACACGCTATAGACGACCTCCTGGCTACCTGCAATAGCCTCGACCCCTGGCCGCGAAGACGCATGTACTGTGAAGCGTGAGCGTACACGTTTCCCAGAAACAGTATACTGGGCAGCTGTCATCATCCACTTCATCATACCACCTTCCTTCCCCTTCACGTCCTATCTTTGTCTCACCCAAACCCGTTCCCCAGCGTGCAGTAACAGGCCAGAGAAACCTCACTCAGGTTTCTGCCATTAAAGTTTCTCTATCTCTTCTTCTCATTAAGGTTTTCTCTCTCTTTCTATTGATATTGCACAAGCTTCACTGTCTTGTAACACGACTAAACCTAACGAATCAGAATAGAGGCGCACAGAACCAGCCAAGAAAAGGTAGCACAAACAAGTCAATGGTGCACGCGAAAAATCTTCAGTCAGCGACTATGGAGAAGTAGATCCGAAGCACCGCATGGCCCTGTTTTGTAACGTAATTTTCCATTCCTTTCGCGCTGCCAGGCTGCTCCACTGTTATCGCTGGAAGGGTGGCAAAAAGAATTGTTAAAAAAATTCAATTCGAGGATCTTACCTGTCAAAACAAACATCTCATTATTCGGCACGTCGTATAGCGAGGGTTGGATTAATTTTGGCCACCACCTGGGGTTCTTTAACGTGCACGCACTTCACGCTACACGAGCGTTCTTTTGTCCCGTCCTCATCGGGAAATGTGGCCAGCGCGGCCCCGATCGAACCCGCAACCTCGAGCTCAGTAGTGCAATGCCATAGGGCGCGTTAAGTTGAGGAGCTCGAGCACGCTTTTAGTAAACTAAGCGGCCGAAAGCGGCTTCCGGTGCGCGATGAGGGAGCGTGCTCCAAGCACGCCACCCTGGGAGGTGGCGCATGGGAAATCGTGCTTGCTCTGGCTTCCGGCAAGGTGACGTGTTTTCCGTATTACTTGCACTTTCACCCTTTCAAGGCGCAGTCGGCGCGTTGCCCGCAGTTTGGCTTCGCATTCGCGCTCTAGTTTCGCGCGAACCCGCTGCCCCTCGATGCTTGTCAGGCAGCACTGGTACAAAACCAAATATTCCTTCTTCGGTGACTATTGGTTGACCACATAATTCGTTGACCACATAATTCTGAATGTCTAGGATCATATAGCTCTCCTTCCTCCTGCGATCTGCAATGAATTACTAAAGTCGGCATATTGCGGAGTATAAACAAGCAGTTTGTTGCAGTACCTCTCATAGCAGCGTAAACAGCTTGCAGAATAAAAGTCAGCCGTTCTTTCTGCCTCTGTCGCCGAGTTCCTCGAGGTCGTCATCGTCGATCAAGAACTCCAGCAGGTTGTCAGCGGTGCCATCTTCACAAAGCACGCGAAATGCGGCAGCAGATCTGAAAGCGACATAACATTCTTCACAGGCCGCGTTAGTGTTGCCGGTAGCAGTCGCTCAATATCGCCCTCATCGCCCTTGAGCTACGCTGCGAAGGCGTCGCGCCCGAGCGCACTCGAGTGTGCTGGCTTTGGAGTTGGGAGAGCGGCAATTTAACGCGCCAATAGTCACTGGGCTACCGCGCCGGATAGCGAGAATTGAAAAGGAAATTGCCAGTTATAAAGGGCGGCCAACGATTTTCTTTAGAACCGTCTTATGTAACGCACGCCTTCTGCAAACAAGCATGGACGCGCAAGTAATGTGTGCAACAAAACACTTAAATTCGAACTAAGCAGTATTAATGCAAGTGCAGCCAAAAGTCACATACTACGGTTTCCCGTAAAAAATTGCTAGAGGGAACTGTCGCTTTTAGATGGTTGAGCTAGCATAAGAAGGTTGGCCATAACATGGAGTTCGTCTTTGTGACTTCCAACGGCCTTACGGTTTCATTTACTGCGCTTTATCCGCCTTTATCTCCCTAAATTACAAAGCAGAAGGCACCAGAAGTGACCGCACATTCAGAACTACGAATCGTTGCAGTTAAAAGGCAATACCTTGTTGTACATGAACAATTCTCAAAGTCACAAAGTCGTTTGAAGCCAGAAGTTCATAGGCAAATACGTGTACACTAACCTTCATTACATAGCTGGCTGAACTACCATGCATATAGTTGCCATTGACACGAGCGCCAGAGTTGCCTCCAGTAATTTTACTAGAAAACGCTAAGTAGGAAACTCTACAAACAGTGACACATCGTAACCGGTAACGTATCGTTGCCTCTGGGCATTCACCAGAGGGCGCTCGCTGCTGCACAACTTGTCACCGTTGCACAGTGCTCATCGGCGCCGTCTCTAATTCACCCCGAACTGCCGTAGCCATGTTGCTTCTCTGTTTCGTCACTTCCTTGCGTCCGCCGTCTCGCGCCTGTAATCTTCTTCCGACGATTGCGACGCGTCCCCCTCTTCCCCCTTGGCACAGCGAGCGGGGGGCGTCTTGCGTCGGCTTTCTCGGACGCCGTACCCTCTGGCAGCGGGTCGTATCATCCGCGCCCCGTCGTCGCACACTCGTATTGTCTTGTCATCCGGCCCTGACGCACGACGAGGGTCTAGCCGAGAACGTCGCACCCTCAGCTCGCTCTCGCTGGGCAGTATAGCCATCGACGCCGCGCGGCCTCGGCGAGCGAGGAAGGGCTGCGAGAAACAAAGGTGAGAAACGAAGAAGAACAAAAGGAAAGTCAAAAAACAATCGCGCCGTCTTCCGCGTCCAGTCAGTCTTTCTCGTTCTCTGCGCCGTTGCTGTCCGAGAAGAGACCGGGCCAAGCGCGCTCTGTATAGGTTACGTTTGTGCGCTGTGCATGTAGGCTAGGCCGGTACCACGTGCTCGGCGCGATGCCGTTGCTGACTTATCTCCGCAACAGAACGTTTTACCCAGGTGAAGAAATTGTGATGACGCAATTCGCGTAATATCGACAAGTGTGCTTGCTTATCCTTTCCTCCGGGACTGCAGTTCACCCACTAACAACCTAAAGTTAGCCCTCAGCGCAAGACGTGCCGGCATGACTGGAACTTACTGGAATTTTATCGATGTATACGAGTCAATATTTTGCATCAGTTTGCTTAGATACCATGCACTTGGTGGTGCGTGTTTCCCCCATTTCATTGTATTTCAAGTCTATAGCGCAACGTCATTGTGGGCCTTTCTTTCTTTCATTGCGTTTCCGTGATCGTCATAGAGGTTCTCAGACCTCAACAACTTCTACGGGGACTTCTCACCATTGCTGCATTATAGAAATAAACCTAACCATACGAAAGAAAGAAATGTTGCGGAAACCATAGAAGATGACGTGGACAGCAGAAATAAAATGAACACACTACCAATATCTCCCAAGTATACACTTCTGACAACGACAACCATCCAGACCCCCGGAGAGCGGCGTGTAGATGGTCAAAGATTCAAGATGAATTCGCGAAGCCAAATTCTTTTTGTTGTCGATGATTCTTGCATTGTCCCAATTCATACCATGAATTGTCGTTTCTGCGTGTTCGGCAAAGTGCGTTTGACGAAACGTTCTTTTTCCTGCAATCGTAACGGCTCTGCTTTCATCTTTGCTCGAAATTGCCTGTTTCGTCCACACAAACACAATCGTTACAAAATAGCGTGTTTACAGAATAACGTTAAGTAATAATGACGTTTAGGAAAGACTAACGGTGTTTACACAATAACAAATGTACATAATAATGGTGTTTTGATGATCACGCCACACATTACCGTCGACATGTTTTGGCAGATGACATGACAGCGGGACGACAGTGATGACGTCGCGAAGACAGCGCCAGCCTGACCAGGTCGCCATGACGACGTCGCGCAACCATCAGCCTAGGCGGTCGAGAAACGTTAGACACCATGCACCGACCAAAGCCTCTATAATATGCCGTATTAACCTCCAGAGAGAAGGCTGTCGCGCGAGAGCACGTGCGCATGAAAAGGTTAGAAGCACCATAAGTTGGGCACGTTGGTATTCCACGTATGCTTGTGAAAAAAGGCACGAAAACCACAGGACGCAGACAGGACCGAGAAGACGCAGCGCGTGTGACATACATGTCTACTTATTCTCTTCTTTCGAATAAAAAAAAATGCCGCAGTTTCGCCCGAAAGTTGAAGCATCGATTGCGATAGCAAATTAGTAGAGAGCTATTCGGAGTAGGGATAGTAGTTTTATCGGCTGCATAAACTTGGACACATTGGCTTACTAACTGAATTAACAACCGTGGTGCCAGTGCGCACAAGCAAACATGAATAGATCACACTGAATGACCGCAGCCAACGACTGTCAAAACGGTGGCAGCAAGCGCCGGTTCGCGCGGTCTATCGCTTCAACGGGAACTGAGCGGCGAATGCACAGCGCATAAAAAAGCCAGAGCCGTGTGGAGATAAGAGACGGTGCGGACGACCGGCACCTCCGGGCAAAGCGCAAAGGAGAAGTTGTTGGCAGAGGAGAAGCTGCCCCCCCCTCCCCCCCTCTTCCCGCTTTGTTGCTTTCGCGTGGGAGATAGAGTGGCAAGATACGCCTTTGGGGCAGGAGCACAGCGCCGCCCCGCCTTCCTCCCTCCCTCCCACACCCCCACGGTCTTTTGCTTTTGCGACGGTCACGTTTGCTTTCTGCCGAGCGTTCGCTCTCCGTGATAGCGCGCGGGGGGGGGGGGGGGGGGGGAGGGTTCGCGATAGCGCGCGTCCCCCGCGCGCTTTCGCTCGCGCAAACGGCGCGCGGCGACGATTTTATCGCCCTTGAAATCTATACGGAACCTCACGGTGACGCCGACGGCAGAAATCCGGTAGCAGTGTCCATATAATTGCTATCGCAATAAAACTTGAAGCTAGTTCCACGCTTGTGAAATCTGATGAAACAGCGGAACTCTACAAGCATGGGTGTATAGCGTAGTGGTTATGACGCTCGCCTTCGGACAGTGAGTACACGGGTTGAAATCCCGCCTCGCCAAGAAAGTTTGCATTTTTTTTCTCTCTGTCTTTCTCTCTCTCCCTCCCTCTCTCTCTTACTCTATCTGTCTCTCTTTCTTTCCCTCTCTGTGTCTCTCTTTCTCTCTTTCTTTCTCTCAATCTCTCTCTCGCTCTCATTTTCTCTTTCTCTCGCCCATAGCAAGTTGTGTTACAATCGTCGGTACAATGCAACGATAGGGTTCCCATAAATACATGCTCTGCAAGCGTTGGTGTATAGTGCAGTGGTTATGACGCTCGCCTTCGACCGTAGGTACCACGGTTCGAATCCCGCCGCGCCATGAAAGTTCATTTTGTTCTTTATTTCTCTCGCTATCTGTCGGTGTCTCCTTCTTTCTCTCTCTCCACCTCCTCTCGTCATATGCACTGCTTTCACTATACTGATCAACGTTCGGCACGGTTCAACCTGGCCTTAATTTTTGTTGTTAGTCAGCGCTGCGTCCGTCTAATCCTCCTCTTCGTCCTGTGCTGTTCCGAGATGTTTTCACAATGATAAAATACACACAATGATAAATGCCCAACGCATGGGTCTCTTAAAATGGGGGCCACGAACCTAGGCATAGAGGTCGATGCGTTCCTGGGGTGACAAAATTGACGGTCGAGATGAGGTGTCAGCAGTATGATGGGGCGTCAGATGATGATGAGGCGTCAGATGATGGAGGGAGCAGCCGCCGCCAGGAAGACGTCGAGGCGCCTCTGGGCTCTTGACGAGTGTTATTTTCAACTTTGGTCTCTGGCGGGCCCGCTCTGGTAAATGTACGCTATATAGTATATTTTATTTATGTCTGCATGGTGGCATGGGGGCAATCTCGATGTAGTGACTGCTGCAGAGCTCCGTACCAAGGGTGGAGGTCGCGTGTCTGCTAACTTCATGGGCTTACGTCAACTTTCACGAAGCATGAACGACGAGTACAAAATGAGCACGCATGGCGTCACGTATTGTTACATTTGACACCGCGATAGAATGGTTCGCTCTTGAAGTGAACCATTCAATATAAGTCTGTTCAATATAATTGAACCATTCAATATAATTCTCCTGCTCCCTACCGACGACACAACCGTGATGAAGAGGGGTCGTTTTTGTCGCCGTTGATCCACCTGCCCCATTACCAGAGTAATGGCGGAAGTCTGGTGGCCTGCAAGCCCAGACGCTTCCTGGCCCTTGTCAATGAGTCTTGTGAAATTAGGTTCCAAAATGCGAAATGAAGGCTAGTTGTGCATTGCGAATCTAAAGTCATGTACAAGGGTCCGACAAAGATCAGCAACACTCCGTCCTCAAGTACTCACCTATCGCCATGGCAGAACGACACCCTACATGCTATAGCACCCGAAAAATGTTCAGCAGTGTTCGGACTGTAAGACGAAGACTGAAGAAACTCCAGCGTTTGTCCGAAATCATTATTACGCACAAATCGATCGTCCGATTCGGGTGCGGGGACGAAAGACCGATGGAAACAGTCTATAGTGGCTAGCTCCCTCTGAAGTTTCGCTCGGAGCAAATGACGCTTTTATGCTAAAGCTGTCACCCCTGCGTAAGGCGAACGACTAAATGCGTTCAGGTCGAGGCGTTCTCGTCCTATTCTCAAACTTTGAGTGGGTGCGCGAGACGGCTTTTTCCGTACTAGGCACTCCCGCCGTGACGACAGTGCCAAGCGCCGGGGGGCCGTTTGGGCGAACAGGATGAAGTAAACTTCCGACACTATATACTGCTCCCTCGTGACGCTTCACCCCGAATGGTTATCCATTGGGCCGCCCTCTCACGACGCGCAGCCATATCCGCCGCCCACAGCTTCCCGCACAGACACGGCTGCTTTCTCCGGGCCCTCGAGCCACACTCGGACACCGCTTCTTTCGTTCTCACGCGGCACTCCCTCGAAGTGAAGAGACAAGCAATGCGCGCGTTTGCTGCGACTCGCCAGCAGGATAGCAAGCAAACTGGCCCACTTTGTCAACGAGGTGTGCACGCACTTAATCGAGCTATACGCCGTCGCGTATAGGCATGTGCAGCCGACGCGCTCACACGGAGATAAGCCCACACTCTCGCGGGTTCTTACACGCGCACGCCTCGTCCGTGCGCCGAGCCCTTCTTCCGCTAAGAGCAGCAGTGGAACCCGCGCCCGCTCGAGCCGCCAACTCGACCCAATTTCTTGCTTCGCTCTCCGTACACGGCAGCGAAAAGCCGCCGGGCTCGGTACATGAATAAAGCGAGTTTCAATGAGGACCGGCGACTAAACGGAATCGCGCCTGTGAAGGCGATGCAGGAAGCCATGTCCCGCTCAGTCCGTGGGACGACAGCGGGAGAATGGTCTGGTTATATGCTGGCGTCGATAGTATACAATAGAGCACTGCACGGGCTCTGGCTTACCCGAAAGCCCGGGCCCGGCCCGGCCCGCGGGCCGGGTAGGGTGGTTTTTTCATGGACTCGGGCTCGGGCACGGCATTTGCTTTTTTCATGAGCCGGGCCCAGACCGGGCTCAGGTTTTTTGACGCGGGCCCGGGCCGAGTTCGGACTTTCTGGTGGTGCGCATGTAACGTGCAGCGAGTTATCCTCGCGCGTCCCGACTCTGAAAAACATGTCTTTTTCGGTCTCGGGCCTGGTTCGTGCCGGTTTCGAGCCGGGCTTGGTCCGGGCTCGGGCCTAAGGTAAAGGGGTGGCGGGCCGGGCCGGGCGGGTAGCGTAGATTATTTCTGGGCCCGGGCCGGGCCCGGGTCTCGCCATGAAACTTTTGGTCGGGTTCGGGCGGGCAGCCCAACGTACAAACGGGCCGTGCAGAAATCGGTCCGTGCAGTGCTCTAGTCTATAGCCTCTCTAGCTCTGGCTGCACCGAGCCCGTTTGAAGAAGCGGCGAGCACGGAGTCAAAACGTTCATGCAGATTACGTAGCGCGTTGCGGACTATAGGACACAAGGAAGAAACACACGATGCGCACACGGTGCTAATATCGCGACAAATTTTTATCACAGAAACTTGCGGGAATTTTTATGCAGGAATGGCATGCACTGCGCGTGTTTCAAGTATTCGACACGTGAGGTAGCATTTCAGGAACAGTATTTATTTACCTGACAGTGCAATACATAGTACAGCGACGCATCTGTCCACTAAGTTAGCAATATTGTGAACAGGGTGCCGAACCGTACTGGAACTCCAACCGAAACCCGTGCTCGAACCGGAATTCTAGCCGGAACTGAACCCGAACTGATATTCTTAGACCGTGCCTGAACACGAACTGAACCTGAACCGAAAAATTAATAACAGTTAAAACATCGGCACGAAACGGTTCAAGCATTTACGATGCAAACGGGTGCTCAATACATAATTGATTCCTCGCAATAATTGTTTTTCAGTAGGCTCACCCGACGAGTTCATTGCGACTCACGAGGTGCGTTATATGCGAGAATGGGGATAGACGGAGTAGAGCACTGCACGGGCCTATTTTTTCAGCCCGGGCCCGGCCCGGGCCCGTTTTTACGTTGGGCTGCCCGCCCGATCCCGACCAAAACCCGGCTTTTCAGCCCGAGCCCGACCGGACCCGGCCCGGACCCGGAAATATTCTTCGTTACCCGCCCGGCCCGGCCCGCCACCCCTTTACCTTTGCCCGGGCTCGACCCGGCCCCGCCCACGGGCCGGGTCGGGCCCGGGCTTTCGGGTATGTCCGAGCCCGTGCAGTGCTCTAAGACGGAGTACGGGCTGTTAACTATACGGCCACCTCGGCACAGACGCTTGCACTGATGAACTCGGCTACGCCAGTTATGTTCCGCAGCCGAAACGTTGTTTCAGGGGCATCGCAGAATTACCATTTCTTTCGAAGCTCCCACTTCGGCCGTTAGGCCAACTCGCCGATATTACCAAATAAACCATAAAATGCACACGTCAGGCCGCAATAAATGCAAGAAAGACAGCGTCCTCGAGAAGAAAAAACGGGAAAACCAACTAGTTCATCAGCACGGCCGATGAAGAATAACACTGCGGTCGCTAATGAATGCTGTCGCGCTGTCAGTGTACACGATAACAAAGACTGTAAATGGCACGAGAAATGTGCTTTTATTGCGTTCTATGGGACAACGTACGTTTGGCGCCTCTAAGCAGAGTACGACGCTATTCGATTTCTGGAAGTCATTCCTCGGGCACTAAATGCGTTATCTGGACTTCTCTATCCGCGCGTTTTTCAGCGCAAGACTCTGGGCCACATGCAGCTGCGTAAGAAAGATCGTCGCGGTGCTTAGCGCAAACAGTTTTATTGCGATAGCAATTATATGGACACTCCAAAGTAGATTTCTGCCGTCGGCGTCGCCGTCGCCGTGAGGTTCCGTATGACGTCAATGGAGATGAAATCGTCGCCGCGCGCCGCCTAACGCTGTATGTGCGATTTAAAGGGCGCGAGGGACGCGCGATTTCACGGGGAGTGAACGCACGGTGGAGAACAAACGCGCGTTCTGCGCTGTGCTCCCTTAAGGGCTGCAGAAGTAGGCGTCTCTTTCCTCCTCTGCAATCACCATATATGTAGAGTAAACGTACCTTCTTCCGACGCGCGAAAGGCCGTGGGGGAGGGGGGGCGGGGCAGGGAAGGGAGGCGGCGTTTAGCTGCGGCACCAAGTGCCTATTTATATCAGAGCTGAGCCGTGCTCCCTCAAGGGCTGCAGAAGATAGCGCCAACCTTTCCCTTTCCCTCAAGAACCACTTATCATCATCATCATTTATATCAGAGGCTCCGGCAACAGTCACCAACGCCGCACGCATTTTGAGCGAACGCGGGCAAAACGCTGGCGGCGTCGACAACAGTTCTGCGTGTTGCCGGTGCTGCTGCATGTCCAAGTTTATACAGCTGATAAAGCTGCTATCATTACTCCCTATAGCTCTCTTCAAATTTGCTATCGCAATTGATGCTTCGCCTTTCAGGTGAAACTGCGACTTTTTTGTTTATGTTTCAGAAGTACCAATCATTTTTTGTTTTGTTTTTGGTAGAATGAAATAGGAGAAGTTGGCGCCGTTTGGTGTCACCGGCTACTCCTCGTCGCTTGGAAAACAAAGATATTGTCTCAAATTTTGTAACAACATTCAGCACAAAAAAAATTCACAAGAACAGCAATATTGACACGTATAGATGTTTATCTTTCACCGGTGGCCGCTTTCCACCGGCTAACAAATGTTAAACGTTATCGCTCGGCGCAGGACGCGCCTGTATCGGAAGTTTCTAGAACGTTATCCATGCTTCTTTCCATTGCCTGTTTTCACCGACGCTTATGTTATCTGATTGCATGACTGACGCGAATTCTCTAGAACTTTCTGGAAGACACGCGGGCATCAGGGATTAATCTAGAACCTTCCATGACTCAGGTGTAAAAGCCGACGCGTTTCGCCGCTGATCAGATTTTCGACGATCGCCGACTGTGTTCGCCGTTATCGTTGTGCTTTGAGTGTACCTTGCTTTTGTGGGCACAGGTTCGCCCAATAAACAACCAGTTTCGTTGTACAGAGTTTTACGACTGTTTTATTCAGCGTCACTACTACGTGACATCTGGTGGAGGTGCTTTTGTGTCCATGCAGCGGACACCCCCGCAAAGCCGCGACCCAAGCCCGAAACCGGAGGACGAGACCAACATCGCCAAGGACCAGCGAGCTAGCCGTAGGCAGCAAGGTGTTTTGCCAGAATACGGACTCCTTCCCGAGAAGACCACAGCGATCAAGGCCAAGTCAACGACCTCAATGGCAGCCCCAGCGTCCCCCATCCTGCTGCAGCAACCTCGGGAGCCACCGACCTTCCGTGGATCATCAGCTGAAGACCCTGAAACATGGCTGGAGACGTACGAGAGGACCGCGACAGTCAACAAATGGAGCGACGATGACAAGCTGCGGCATGTCTATTTTTCGTTGGATGACGCTGCTCGGACATGGTTTGAGAACAGGGAGACCACCCTGGTGACTTGGGACCTATTTCGCGAGAACTTCGTGAGGACCTTCACGAGTGTCGTACGAAAAGAAAGGGCTGAAGTTCTCCTGGAAACCAGAGTTCAATTGCCGAACGAGAGCATCGCGATCTTCACGGAGGAGATGACTCGCCTCTTCCGCCACGCCGACCCCGACATGTCTGAAGAAAAGAAAGTTAGGTTCTTGATGCGGGGCGTCAAAGAGCATCTATTCACTGGATTGATGCGCAACCCGCCCAAGACTGTGGCAGAATTTGTTTCGGAGGCGACAACCATCGAGAAGACGCTTGAAATGCGAGCCAGACAATACAACCGCCGTGCGCTGACAAACTACGCCGAAGCTCAAGCTCTAGGCGCCGACGACCTGCACGAGACGATCAGAGCTGTTGTACGGGAAGAACTACAGAAATTATTCCCAAGGTCGCAGCCTCAGGTGACTTCAATCGCCGACATAGTTAAAGAAGAGGTTCAGCGATCTCTGGAAGTGCCAGAAGCTCCGGAATCGCCTCAACTACAGCCGCAAGCGATGACCTACGCCGCCGTCGCCCGTCGTCACGGCCCCCCTCCGCGCTCGCGCCAGGGCCCCGTAACGCCGCAGTTCCGTCGTCCACCGCCGCCGCCGCCAGCACGCCCGCCCGTCGCCCAGCGCAGCTACCAGCGGAAGACGGACATTTGGCGCGCCCCCGACCACCGCCCGCTCTGCTATCACTGCGGGGAAGTCGGCCATGTCTACCGCCGATGCCCATACCGCGAGATGGGCCTACGAGGGTTCGCCGTCAACGCGCCACGTCCACAGCTTGGCGAGCGACCACGCGACATCGCTGACTACCTCGCCGGAGCCCAGTTCCAACCACGACGACCCTCACGCTCGCCGTCACCAGGACGTTACCTGTCGCCGCAGCGCCGACCATACACTGGCCCAGCGCGGGGCCGGTCCGTGAGCCCCTATCCGGGAAACTAAAGGCAGCAACCGATGGAGGTGCGGTTGCTGTACGACGCAATACCGAAGATCCTCCGCCGCCACCGACGACGACAACTCACGCATCATCACAACGAGGTACCTAGCAAGAGCCTTGACGGCAACACTTCGCCGCCGAAAGAAGACCTACCGACGCGACGTAGCAGCAGCGAAGCAAGCCGACGTAGCCGTGATCCGACGCCACGACTTAACCGCAACGCCAGACGACGGTCTACCGACTTAGACGTGGTAATCGATGGTCATAGCGTCACCGCTCTCGTCGACACTGGAGCTGACTATTCCGTCTTCAGTGGCCCATTCGCCGCCAAGTTGAAGAAGGTGAGGACGGCCTGGCAAGGACCTGATATCCGGACAGCGGGAGGGCACCTAATAACGCCGGCTGGAATCTGCACAGCGCGAGTCACGGTTAACAATCGCACTTACCCGGCGAGCTTCGTAATCATGCAGCACTGCTCCAGGGACGTCATCCTTGGCATGGACTTTCTAAACCAACATGGTGCAGTCATCGATTTAAGGTCCAAGTCAATAACGCTTTCAACGGACAACGCGATACCACCGGATACAGACATCAGTTACCATGCCTTGAATGTGCTAGAAGAACAAGTCACCGTTCCGCCTCGCTCCAGTGTAATGATTTTCGTCGGTGCCGAAGTGCCTGCAGATATGGAGGGCGTCATCGAGGGCGATCATCACTTACTGCTCGATCGTGAAATTTGCGTCGCTAGAGGCATAGCTAAGCTACGTGAAGGGAAAGCAAGAGTGATGCTCACGAACTTCAGCGACGAATACAAGCACATTAACAAAGGCACAACGGTCGCCTACATCGACGAAATAGTACAAGCCGGCAGTGCTTTTGCCTTCACGGATTCTAGTGCACCTGCAACGAAGACTGTAGTACTTAAACCAACTTTCGACGTCAATCAGAACCTTCCTTGGCATAAGAAAGAACAGCTAAAAGCTCTGCTCCTGCAATACAAGGACTGCTTCTCGTCGTCGTCAAAAGTTCGACAAACCCCGGTCGCCAAGCACCGCATCATAACCGACGAATATGTCCGCCCACTCCGTCAGAGCCCGTACCGAGTTTCGGCGCGCGAACGCGAGGCCATAAGGCAACAAGTCGACGAAATGCTACGCGACGACATCGTCCAGCCGTCCAAGAGTCCGTGGGCGTCCCCCGTGGTGTTAGTGAAGAAGAAGGATGGAACCCTACGTTTCTGCGTCGATTATCGTCGCCTCAACAAGATCACGAAGAAGACGTATACCCTCTCCCACGGATTGACGACGCCTTGGATCGACTCTACAACGCAAAGTATTTTTCGTCGATGGACCTCAAAACCGGCTACTGGCAAATCGAAGTCGACGAGAGAGACCGGGAGAAGACTGCCTTTATAACACCAGACGGACTGTTCGAGTTCAAGGTCATGCCGTTTGGTCTTTGTTCGGCACCTGCGACTTTCCAACGGGTCATGGATACAGTACTGGCAGGCTTGAAGTGGCAGACTTGCCTCGTCTATTTGGACGACGTCGTTGTGTTTGCCTCAAGCTTCGAGGAACACCTCCGGCGCCTTGATACAGTTCTTCAAGCTATCAAGACCTCCGGACTCACGTTGAAGCCAGAAAAGTGCCGCTTCGCATACGAGGAGCTCTTGTTTTTGGGCCATGTCATCAACAAGTCTGGAGTGTGCCCTGACCCACAGAAAACGGCGGCCATCACTGACTTTCTTCCGCCCGCTGACAAGAAGGCAGTGCGTAGATTTCTTGGCCTGTGCGCCTATTACAGGCGCTTCGTCAAGGACTTTTCACGGATCGCCGAGCCACTGACATACCTCACGAAGGCCGACGTCGAGTTCAAGTGGGAGACGCCGCAAATCGAAGCATTTGAAGAACTGAAGCGACGCCTGCATTCGCCGCCCATTCTTGCGCATTTCGACGAAAATGCCGATACCGAAGTCCACACCGACGCAAGCAGCGTAGGACTCGGCGCCGTGCTTGTGCAGAGGACTGACGGAATAGAAAGGGTTGTAAGTTACGCTAGCCGGTCGCTATCGAAGGCGGAATCAAATTATTCCACAACAGAAAAGGAGTGCCTCGCCATCATCTGGGCTACATCAAAGTTTCGCCCCTACCTCTATGGCAGGCCCTTCAAAGTTGTAAGCGACCACCACGCCTTGTGTTGGCTAGCTAACTTGAAGGATCCTTCAGGTCGCCTCGCACGATGGAGTCTGAGACTTCAAGCATTCGACATCACCGTCGTCTACAAGTCCGGCCGAAAGCATTCTGACGCCGACTGCTTGTCTCGCGCCCCCGTCGAACCGCCGCCACAGGACGACCAGGATGACGACACTTTCTTGGGACCCATCAGTGCCGACGAATTCGCTGAACAACAGCGAGCCGACCCGGAACTAAGGAGCCTTGTAGACTACCTAGAAGGCAAGACCGTCACTGTGCCGAAGGTGTTCAGGCGAGGATTGGCGTCGTTTTTCTTGCAAAACGATATTCTCCTAAAGAAGAACTTTTCGCCTCTCCGAGCCAACTACCTCCTCGTGGTGCCCTCAGCGTTGCGTCCAGAGGTTCTGCAAGCTCTCCATGACGACCCAACGGCTGGACATCTCGGTTTTTCCCGCACGCTGGCGAGGATACAAGAAAAATACTACTGGCCTCGCCTCTCTGCCGACGTCGCCCATTACGTAAGGACATGTCGAGACTGTCAGCGACGCAAAACACCGCCGACAAGGCCAGCCGGACTTCTACAGCCGATCGAACCACCTCGCCGACCATTCCAGCAGATCGGGATGGACTTACTTGGGCCTTTTCCGACGTCGACGTCCGGGAATAAATGGATCGTCGTAGCTACGGACTACCTCACCCGCTACGCCGAAACAAAAGCCTTGCCCAAAGGCAGTGCCGCCGAGGTAGCCCGATTCTTCGTTGAGAACATTCTCCTGCGTCACGGTGCTCCAGAAGTCCTCATCACCGACAGAGGCACGGCCTTTACGGCAGAACTAACTCAAGCCATCCTGCGATACAGCCAGACAAGCCATCGCCGGACCACCGCCTACCACCCGCAGACGAATGGCCTCACCGAGCGCCTAAATAAGACCATCGCCGACATGCTGGCAATGTACGTCGACGTCGAACACAAGACGTGGGATGCCATCCTTCCGTACGTGACCTTCGCATACAACACGGCCGTGCAAGAAACGACGCACATGGCGCCGTTCAACCTGGTCTACGGAAGGAACCCGGCAACGACGCTTGACGCCATGCTACCGGACGTCACCGATGAGGAAAATCTAGACGTTGCCACCTATTTGCAGCGTGCCGAAGAAGGTCGACAGCTCGCCCGCCTGCGCATCAAGAACCAGCAGAGGACCGACAGCCGACACTACAATCTTCGACGACGCTACGTCGAGTACCAGCCCGGAGACCGTGTTTGGGTCTGGACTCCGATACGCCGACGAGGACTTAGCGAAAAACTCTTACGTCGCTATTTCGGACCATATAAGATCATACAACGTATTGGCGCACTGGACTATGAGGTCGTGCCAGACGGCATTTCGCAATCACAGCGGCGCCGCGCACGACCCGAAGTCGTCCATGTGGTGCGTCTTAAGCCTTTCTACGCCCGCTGACGAACTTAGGTACTTTGTTACTTTATTTTTTTTTCTTTATTACGTGTGGTTTTGTTTTCGCTTTCACATTTGTTTGTAGCATCGGGACGATGCTTTTTAAGGGGAGGGTATTGACACGTATAGATGTTTATCTTTCACCGGTGGCCGCTTTCCACCGGCTAACAAATGTTAAACGTTATCGCTCGGCGCAGGACGCGCCTGTATCGGAAGTTTCTAGAACGTTATCGATGCTTCTTTCCATTGCCTGTTTTCACCGACGCTTATGTTATCTGATTGCATGACTGACGCGAATTCTCTAGAACTTTCTGGAAGACACGCGGGCATCAGGGATTAATCTAGAACCTTCCATGACTCAGGTATAAAAGCCGACGCGTTTCGCCGCTGATCAGATTTTCGACGATCGCCGACTGTGTTCGCCGTTATCGTTGTGCTTTGAGTGTACCTTGCTTTTGTGGGCACAGGTTCGCCCAATAAACAACCAGTTTCGTTGTACACAGTTTTACGACTGTTTTCTTCAGCGTCACTACTACGTGACAATATCAAAAAGCTCTGTACATCTGTCGAGGGACCCACAGAAGGTGAACATGTATACAGTTGCATATGTAAACACACATGCTTTGTAATGTCCGGTAACACATAGAAGTTCAGTTTTCTAAACAAGTGCACACACCGTAAGTATGCTTAATATTACATAAACTTTTGTCGGACTTACAAGCACAGATTTACATCATACAAGTATCTTTCAGCGGACACTAAAATTTAATACAGATCCAAGATCCTGGTGTTTTCTAAGAAAACATTTTATGAGACGAGCGCTTTTCTCTGAAGCACCGCTGTTGACCATGCGCCAAGTATTTTTTTTGAAGGTGACTGGTCATCGATCTAATAGCATTAGATCTGCCCTCAAATTTCGTCTTGCAGTTTCATGCCTTGGGCACTCGAGGCATGAAAAAAAAAGGTGGTGCACATCTTCTTCTGGGTGACCACACGAGCACTGCATATCATAGAGCCACGTTTATTCCTGCACAAAAAGGGCCGCGTATGTCCTGTTCCAAGTCGCAGGCGGCGCAGTAATGTCTGAAGTTTTCGGTTATTTTTAAGGTTTCGCGGAACTGTCAACTTTACACATGCGTCTATAATAAATTAACTCGGATCCTTTAGACTATTGATCACACCGGGTATTTTTGGTGAGACGACCGGATTAACTGTCTCAGGAGCAATCGGACTTCACCACGGGAAAAAGGCAGGTTTAAGGTTTGTTCGTTATTGTGCGCCCGATTCGCAGCTGCATCTGCTGCCGTGTTTCCAGGAATATTGCAACGACTTGCTATCAACTGAAACGCTGTAACGTAATTCTTCGCACTTGCTTTTAGGAGCTCTTTCTGTGTTTCGTACAATAAATATGCATTAAACAAATGATTTCCTACTCTTTTTAATGAGACGAGTGCGGCTTGAGAATCACTAAAAAATAACACATTTCACGCATTTTTGGACATTCTCTGCTGATGCTATGGAGCGCAACGCCCACGGAATAGCAAAAAGTTCAGCGACGGTGGAAGATGTCTCTCGGGGCAACATAAATGTTTGCTGTAATGCCAAATGTGGTATGACAAATGCTGATGCAGAAGAATTATTATGGCACGATCCGTTTGTATAGACGCGCATTTGCTGAGGATATAAGGTGTAAATCTGGTATAGTGCTACTTGTGGCGTGGCTATCATGAACATGTCTCTCTTAGCTATCATTCCCTCAAGTGATAGTTCAACTACCAAGGCGGACCAGTGATATCCGCTTGATATAATTCAAAGCTAGATAATTCTGTTCTATATTGCTGAACAACCTTGTGAATTATGCTTCTGTCCCATTCCCTGAGGGCCTGGTTGAGTGGATGCTTGTCATGTTGCGTTAAAATGGCGGTAAGCGTGTCGACAAGTTTCAACCGTACGTACAACTAGAAAGGGCGGATGACGAGATTGAGCGATGACTACAGGACTCGACGTTGCGTGGTGGGGGCGCCGAGACACAGCTCGAGTCCCCTCAACAGTAAACGTTGTAGCCGCTCCTCAGAAGATTGCAACAAGCCATGAATAAATCATAGGTGTGGAATAAGCACTTTTTTGCTTTTTGAGTGCGTTATGTACTTGTAATAGTGAAGCGACTGTTCTCGCAATGAAATGCCAGCTAGTCGGCGAATTGCGTTTATAACTGTGTTAACTTGTTTTATTGCGATAGCAATTATATGGACACTTCAGGCGCGTTTCTGCGTTCAGCGTCGATCAATCTCGCGCGCGCAAGGGAGGAAAGCGGGGAGGAAGCGCGCCGCCTTACGTCACGTGCAAGGCACCGGGGGTGGGGGTTCCAGCGGCTGCCCCGTATAGCGCGGCGCGGGCCCTATCTTGAAAGTGATCTGCGATGAGTACAGATTCTAGGTGCGCCAATGCTCGCGTTGTTAGAGCGGCAGCACGAAGGTCCATTCACTCGCTGCTCAATCACGCTTTCTCACCCCAGCGTTTTGGCAGCGAGTTGCCGTGGTCATCGAGTGAGCTGTGTTCTTGTTTGCTTGCGTGCGCGTGACACCGTGCTTGTTAATTTAGTTATTAAGCGAATGTTTGCCAGTTTACACAGCCGATAAAAGTACTATCCTTAATTTGTATAGCTGTCTACTAATTTGCTATCGCAATCGATGCTTCTCCATTCGGGCGAAACTACGACTTTTTTCCATTGCACGGACGTGCGAAGCCCACGACAGTTGTTGGTCGAGAAAAACTCCTAAATAATTATCTTCTGTCACGGATATCAAGGTTTGCCCTTGAAGATTGAGATGAAAGTTCTTCAGCTGTAGTCTAGTGAAAGGCAATACAGCTATAGCTGCCCTATCGTATGAAGAACCCGTGCCCCTTTTTTCCAAGAAGTTATCGATAACATCAAGACCATCTTGGAACTTAACTTGAATCTAACTGATCCATGGTCCAGAGACCCATATGCAGACGTCACCTGCGCATAGTGAATACTGCAGGCCAGACGGTAGTTTTTGTGGTAATGTTTCCATGTCCTCACCTGCTTTTACTTAAGCATATATATGCAGAAAACTGAGGAAAATGTCCTTTCTGGCTCCTTTGCTTGCTACAGACTACAAGTTTAGAGTTGTAATTTATATTTTACTGATATTTACGTAAATGATGTAATAATATTTGACCAATGTCATCAGTTGCGATTTTTTTGTCAAAGTAATGCGCTGCGCTGTACTGTTGTCCTCAGCTCGTTCAATGAGAACTGTATAGGGTGTCCTACATAACTTGAGCCAAACATTAAAAATATGCAAATGCCACGTAGCTGGACAGCACAAAGGTAATGTTGTTGGCCGTCGCTTGGAGGTACTCAGATTATTCTTGGCATTCTGCCTAATTACTCTTAATTATTTAATAACTTCTCAAACATTTTATTTGGATGAAAATTGCCATTGAGAATATTGTAGAGCAACATGAAAAACTCCCGATACAGCTTTTTGTTGCTCTATACGTGCTACATAACAGTGTTTTTCCGAGCGTGAAGGAAGCCCGCGAATACACGCAAAATGGCCGCTCTTCGTCCGACTTCATGCGGGACGAAGAGGTCCCACTGTCCCATCGAGGTGCCGAATTTTTTTTTTATGCTAGTGTAGCTAAACGAAAAGACAGTCGCCTGCAAAACAACCACAAAAGCTGACACCCTTAGGCTTATTCGAACCAACCGAAGCGGGTAGCGCCGAGTGGGAAGCTCTGGCCGAGCAGCTTCCCGTCGTCGTCGCCGCGGTTACGCGCCGAGGCCGGGAAAGTTGCTTGGCACGCGAAAGCCCCTCCGGTGCTCCGATGGCGCGCCGTGTGAAGAGAACTTTGCAGCGGCGAGCATTTAGGCCGAGCCGCCGGCAGAAGCCATTCCGAGACGACGGCGCTCTGACGGAGAGGCTTTGGGCGTCTCCCCCCCCCTCCGCGGGCGAAAGGTCGCAGTGTGGCGATGCAAGCCACCAAGCGCGAAATTTGGGCGATGGTCGCGTGACGGAAGTTCCGCTTCCACGGAGATTGTGCATGCAAGTATACCTTGCTTGTTTACTCAGGAGTAATTGCGTGGATTTTCCCAGCCACCCTTCGTCGGGCGTTGTTCGGACACACGCTTGTTTTGCAACACGTGGGAAACGCGAGCCTCCCAGTTACGCGTGCACACTGCTCGTGCTAGTTTGTTCTCAAACGGAGAAAGCAAGGTACGGAGTCGCTCACTTCCGCAATAAATGGTGCTTCGCCACGGAAATAGTGCTTTGCCCCACCTCCGTCAAAGGCTCAGTCAGCATGCGCTGTCTTGTGTGAACGTCTGCGGAGCAGCCGGAGAGTGCGATCGTAGCCTCCTATATATATAAAAAAAAAAAAAAAAAAAAAAAAACTTGGCAGGCTATGTTAAAAGTAAACTGGAGTTGGTAGATGGATGAGTTACTCATCCACTCGTTTGATCGACTGATCTCAGCCCTTACTGAACGTGTAGACAGTATAGCCAAAATTACTCAACAACAAAATGAACAACTTCAACAGCGACTCCTCGCAGTGGAGGCGTTGATTACTCCTTCGCCACCTAGCGGCCTGGAACCCATGGCAAGTGTGCAACAACCTACCTCGTCGCCCTTCAGCTTGATACAGCCGGCGACATTTGTCCCCCCCGCACCCGATCATAGCTAGAAATCCTACCTACACGATTTGGCAATGGAATTGTAGAAGCTACGCAAACAAGAAAGCGAATTTACACCAATACCTTAGGCAAAAGATAAACCCGATATCATTCTATTACAAGAGACCCATGGTCTCGCTAAATTGGCAGGCTATCGCTCGATCGGCTACGCCGAAGGGGAGACGACCGCCCTTACCACATTAGTTAGACGAAACATTACAGTCAAGCAACACGACACCAAAATTACCAATATAGACAATATCTTTATTGAACTCATTCCGCAACGCAAGACACACGAAAGTCTCTTCATACTCAACATATACAGCAGCCCCAAACACAAGAAGCAGAGATTTCTCACGCTCTTTAAACGCGCCCTCAACATCGCCGACAGAAATCCCATCATAATCGGAGGGGACTTCAACGCACCATATACTGCCTGGGGATACTCTTACGTGTTTCCCAAAGGCAGAGACCTGTGGTTCGACTCGCAGCAGGAGGGCTTAACTCTCATCACCAATCCTAGCGCACCCACCCGCGCGGGCACTAGCTCCAGTAAAGACTCAACACCCGATTTAACGTTCACTAGAAACACATCCGCAGCCACCTGGCAGAACACATTAGAGGACCTAGGAAGCGACCACTACATCATCGCGATACACGTTCAGGGCGGCCCACGTAAACCCACGGGAAAACAGCTCAAGCTAGTGGATTGGACTGAGTTCCGCAAATCACGCGAGAACCAGGTCCAACCCATCGACGACATAGAACACTGGACTGACACTCTTAAACGGGATGTTAACAACGCCACACACATTGTACCTCCTGAGGCACAACTCGAAGAGATTGATAGCCGGCTCCTCCACATGTGGGAGGCAAAACAATCGCTCAAAAAGAGATGGGAGACACAGAAACACAACAGAAACCTCAGGAAACGCATAGCGCTCCTCAATAAGGAGATAGAGATGTATGCAACACAGCTATGCCGACAACATTGGGAAGAAACCTGCAATGCAATGGACGGGCAATTAAGTTTAGGTAAAACGTGGCGCTTTCTCAGATTCCTACTCGACCCAGAAGACAACAAATCTGCCCACCGACAAACCATAAACAAACTCATACACGCGTACAAGGGCACAGAGGAGGATTTCCTTAGGGAGGTAGAGCTCAAATACATCTCTCAGGTTCCTCCTCAGCAGCACCCAGACTACGCAGGCCAGTCCAACACCACCCTAGACGAGGAATTCACCGAGGCGGATATCCGCGCCGCCCTGCACAAACTTAACTCCAAATCTGCCCCAGGTCCCGACACCATTACCTACAAGACACTACGTAATCTTGACGACGAGTCAATCACGCAACTCACAGAATACATTAACCAATGCTGGACCACCGGCAGCTTGCCCCCGCAGTGGAAAAAGGCCCAGGTGATCCTCATTCCTAAACCAGGCAAACCACTAAATACTAACAATCTTAGGCCCATCTCCTTAACGTCGTGCATGGGCAAATTGATGGAGCACATGTTCCTGGATAGACTAACAAATTACCTAGAGGACAATGACCTATTTCCATACACCATGATCGGCTTCCGTAGGCATCTCTCGACCCAGGATACCATGCTGCAGCTGAAACACCACATCATAGACTGCACAGGCCGCTCCACTAAGGCCATTCTCGGCCTAGATCTTAAGAAGGCCTTTGATAACGTCACACACAGCACCATCCTAAATCAGATCAACACCCTAAACTTGGGCCTTCGCACGTACAATTATATCAGAGCATTTCTAACGGACAGAACAGCCACCATCACCGTAGGAGCGCTCACATCGTCCGAGATAACCATGGGAAGCGTGGGCACCCCGCAGGGTTCCGTGATATCTCCGATGCTGTTCAACCTCGCCCTCCTAGGCCTTCCGTCACAACTTCAGAAAATCCCCGGACTCCATCACACTCTTTATGCCGACGATATCACCCTCTGGGTATGCGAGGGCAGTGATGGATTCATAGAACAAATATTACAGGAGGCTATTCACACAGTAGAACGGTATCTGCAAGGGACAGGACTATCCTGTTCGGCGGAGAAATCCGAGCTACTGCTATATCGCCCTACACTCAAGGGCCGACCACCCAAACATCACCAAGCACAAACACACGCCGATATAACACTCACGACAAGCGACGGTCACATCATACCAACCGTGGATAAAATTAAGGTGTTAGGACTGATCATCGAGAGTAAGGGCACAAACGGCGAGACAGTTCGCAACATTGACGCAAAAGTATCGAACACGATGCGCCTTATTAAACGCATCACCAATAAACACAAAGGCATGAAAGAGTCTAGCATCCTCCGCCTCATCCAATCATTCGTACTCAGCCAGATCACGTATGCGGCAGCCTATCACCGATGGTTCGTCGCAGAAAAAGCAAAACTCAACAGCCTCATTAGGCGAATACATAAACAAGCACTAGGATTGCCGCAACACGCCAGCACAGACCTCCTTCTTAAACTGGGATTACACAATACCCTCGAGGAGCTTATCGAGGCGCAACAAATATCACAATACGAGCGATTGGCCAAGACTAAGTCAGGCCGCCAGATACTCGAGAATCTCGGCATCTCTTACCACACCCAACACGGCGACAAACATGACATACCACGCGATATCCGAACTAAACTCACAGTTCCACCGATACCCAAGAACATGCACCCCGAACACAACGAGGGCAGACGCGTCAGTAGAGCCAAAGCTATGACTAAGATTTTCGGTCACAACGAGGAAGCGGTCTTTGTCGATGCAGCACGCTATCGGGACCGTCACCGCTTCGTAGCTGCGGTCGTAGACCACACTCATCAATGCAAAGCAAGCGCATCAATCGCCACAAGACACGTAGAAACGGCGGAGGAAGTGGCTATCGCGCTGGCGATAGCTCACACCAATGCCTCGTACATCATCAGCGACTCTCAAACGGCCGTGCGAAACTACGCCAACGGCAGAATCTCCCCTGAGGCATTGCGGATCCTTAATACAGGCAAAACTTATGAGGCAGACAAATGCGTACAAATCCTCTGGATCCCAGCCCACACACCTCTTGGTCAGCCGGAGTTCAGTCCAAACGAGGTGGCGCACAACGTGGTTCGAGGTCTCACGTTCCGAGCCGGGTTCGAAGAAGCAGCCACTCGAACGGACACCTCCGCGGTGGTGTGGGAATGGGACGATCGGCTCACTAAATTCTGTGACATTACTCAACATTATCGAATGCAAAGGCGTGAGTATCCACCACCTCACCCCAAGCTCAATAGGGCCCAGTCCGTTCAATGGCGGCAGCTACAAACACGAACATACACGAACCCTGTCATCATGAACCATATATACCCCGAATTATATACAACCAATCTATGCCAGTATTGTAACACCAGAGCCACACTAGATCACATCCTATGGGCATGTCCAGCATTAATCAGCAATACTGGGGTCGCGGCCTCCAATGAGGGCCTTCGGGCGCGTTGGGGGACTGCGCTGCTCAGTTCAGGCCTGGACCAGCAACTGTGGGCTATCCAGCAGGCCGAGGAAGCTGCCGGGAGACACGGTCTCTCCGCTGGCTCCTAGGTGGGAACCCAGCCCAGCAATCTGCCGGAAATAAATAAAGTTCTTCTCTCTCTTGGTAGATGGACCAATCTCCGGACGCGATGCCTACACGCGCTGTCAGAAACCGATTAAAAAGACGGGTGGGTGTTGAGTTGAGCTTGTCTGCGCATTAAACTAACACCTTAGCTTTGAGAAAGGACCGCACCTAAACGAACGCAGATGAGGATATGTGATCACACACCGTGGAATGAATAGACGGACAAGGTAAATGTAAAGACGGCACTGCAGAGAACTTTCGTGCACTCGTGCACATGCTTTGCGTATCAATCGCAGGTAGTGCGCAACGGCAGTCAATAAAGAGAGAAGAATTAAATTCGCAGAGGTAAGCTATGCATGTGGCGTTGGGCTCATTTACTGCGACATCAACATGATGTAACAATCCCAGACACAGTTCTCAATCACAACTTGTTTTAAATACAAGAAAAAAGACCGGTGGGGTGAGGGGAGGGGTAAAGAGATTGGACAACCGGGCCCAGCGAGTCATCTGCAGTAAGACGTGAGCACACTCGTATTTCACAGGAGCCTTTTTGAAGATATAGTGTTAGATAAGCGTTTGTAAAAAGAGGTTCTCGGCAGTTAAAAAAGTTAAAATTAAATTATGGGGTTTTACGTGCCAAAACCACGATCTGATTATGAGGCACGCCGTAGTGGGGGCAGGCAGGCGGTGAACTTTATTTTAAGTCCTGAGGAGCGACTCCAAGAACCCCTTACGGGGGAGGAGCCACCGCGGGCCGCTCCCACGTTGGGACGGGCAGGCCGTGCCTGACCGCCGCGTCGTGGGCCCTCTGGACAGCCCGTAGCTGAGCGGTGAGGTCGGAGCTCTTGAGCGCCTCCACCCACTGTTCTTCCGTGGTGAGATTATCGTGGTCCCGTAACGAGGGACACCGCCAGAGCATGTGCTCTAAAGTGCAGAAGGGATCGCCGCAATCCGGACAATCGCGCTCGAACGAGTCCGCGTACCTACTGACCCTGGCTAGACTGGGATAGGACCCGGTCTGCAGCATGCGAAGGGTGGAAGACTGAGGCCTGGAGAGCTTGGCGTGAGGCGGACTCCGGAAATTTCGACCACCTAGGGTTCTTTAACGTGCACCTAAATCTAAGTACACGGGTGTTTTCGCATTTATATATATATGAAGTAACCCCCTTTTGCTTTATATTTAGTACTAAACTTGAAATGACCTCTGCGTTTAGACCTAATACAGATGTCAGCATGTGGAGCCCTCTTGCACGAATGACTAAAGGCCACAAAGTGCATAGATGGTTTGGGTAAGGTCGGAGACAGATGTTGGATGTAGAGTGGACTCCCCGCTTAATCTTGGCATTATTATCTTAATTATGACTCCCTTCTTCATATTTATTTATTGATTTTATTATTCACTTACCTTTTTGTTACTGTTGGACCTAGAGAAATTGGGTAACCCAGGTACACTGAACCTCAATCTCTACACAGTATCCTATGTATAACAGAACAAAACTTCTTTGCAAAGCACAAAGCGTCTTCCTCATCCGCTACAGTATTTCATATTGTGGCCTCCGAAATAAACATCTAGGCTCCAGCACCCTCAGGTTCTCTGTGGCGCCATAAACCTTGCACAAATTGCCAAGTGCCAATGTTGCGCACTAGCCCAGTGTTTGACGCGTCCGGCTCCTAAGTGCTCATTGCCGCGTTTGTACTACGTCACAGGTGGTATTGAAACTGGCAGGGTTATCCAGCCGTCCTTGGCAAAGAACCGTTTCCTCTGAGCACCTGTGACGCTGGCAGTACGGTGTTTCACTAAACCTACACCAAATCAGCGGCTCGGAGGAACGTGATAATCCGGCGTCGAAGCTCTCTTCGTGATCGCTTGTGCACATCCCACTTGTTCTTATTGGTTTGTATTGACAGAACATATCTTGCCTAACTGCTGTTTGCGACTGCCTATCGCCACGATGTTCAGCCCAAAGTTCGTTATCACGCCGATCGCTATACGAGGACTAGAGGGTGCCCGAACACCTACCTGTCCAATAAGGAAACTCTCTTACGTAAAAGATAAAAATAAAAACAAACTTACGCTAGCATTTTTCGTAGGAGCATTTGGCTGCCAATCATGACGGTGATATTAGCGAGGATGACAGCCAATGTGAAACAGTAACTTGCGAACGAAAAGTTTGGCGAATTCGGCCCAAGATTTGCAAATACGTTCGTAAGTCCGGTTATTATATAGTACGCGCTATACCACAGCCTATGCCATTAGATCTGCTATAGTATGCTGCAAGAGGCAAGTTTGGAAGTTCCTACATTATACTCACCCCTGTCGTTAATCGTCTACTTTCGACTGCGAATGCGAACGTGATAAATGAGAAAATAGAGAAAGAAACAAATGTGGATCTCAGTTGGCTGCTGGAAATCGCATGCATCAACATTAAGCTGCGTGTACCGGGGCCAGTTCCCATTACGCAAAACGGGGGCTTCCGCGCCAACGCTCCCGAAAAAGCGGCGCGTCTTTCGAAGATCATCGATGCAGATAGGTGTGGGAATTCCGCGAAGCGCAACGGACGGCGGGAAAGCGTCGTGCACCGTTAGGTTTGCGTGCACACTCGCTGGCCGGTCATGTAGACTCCGTCTCCGAGGGCAGGCATTATTCTCTCGTGCGAGCCGAAGCTCCAGCGCCGTGGGAGCGTCGTCGTTCGTGCTGCCTCCCCACCACGATGCCGATGCTGCCGCCGCTTCGCCGGCGACCGAAAGCCGCCCAAATATGTCGTGTCGTGATTTATGCGCACGGGCCGCGGAGGGGGGGGCGAGCAGCTCGCAAATCGTTTTCAAAGCGACTCGAAACACTGGCCCGCGGCGGCGGCGGCCGCCGAGTAGCTGCCAGCCTTCCCCCGCCTCCCCCCACTTGACCCGACGGGTCAGCGGCAGGCAGGAGGCGGTGGTGAAAAGGACCGGCGATGACCGCTGCGCTTGTCTTCTTGTTACGCGTCGCTCTTTCCGTTTGTGCTTTGACTATATCGCCTCCGTTCAAACCTTCTCTCTCTTTCTTTCTCTTTGCATAGTCTCACTCGCTTTCATTCGACCGAGGCGACGTGCGCTGCGCTTCAAGCGGCACCCCGAGCCGGAAGAGACGATGTTTGGCGCCCTCCTCTTCTTCTTCCCGAAGAGCTCATCACGACGTGCGTTCGCAAAATGTGCCCGCCACGACCCGAGAGAGAGTTGAATGCGGCGCTCGGACATTGAAGGAGAGAGAAAGGCTGCGTGCTAGAATATAATGGCGATAAAAATACGATGAGCATTCTTTATTATTTATTTTGTTTAGTTCAAGCCGGCGAATTTCCCGCGAAATGACCAAAATCGGTGAACGCGGGGCGGGCACGACTCTCGCTCGGGGAGGTCGCTTCCGCAATTGTGGAGAATTGAGAGAGAGAGAGTTTAAAGAACGGTCTGCCGTCGTTATTGCCGAGTTCTCGTTTCGCTTTTCAGATTTCGTAATTCTTTACATCGAGAGCAGCTGCAGCGTCGGACGTTGTGCTGGAACTGAGGCGTGAGCGACGACTTTCACCTAATACTGCAGGGCTGTTCGTGCGCTCTTTAATGGGAGTCAACGCTCCCATCTTATGAGCTAGCTCGTTTCAATTTTCGGTATGGGCAGGTAGACGTATGCATCCTGTAGAGCGGTGCGGAGGATGGAGACGAAAGCGGAAGAAGCGAGCACCCATGTTGTCCGCTATATACATCAGGGTTAATGAACTGTGTGGCCCAACTCGGAGTTGGAAGGAAAGAACGCTCAACGAAGCTGTAAATTTAATTTCCGACATCTTGAAAGGGCCTCTGGCTACGCTCCGCTCGCAAGTTTCCTATACACCGGAAGTTGGAAAGCGCCGTCCAGGTGCCGACTAAATCGAAAGAATGGGATTCGTATAATGGAGTTAAGTGGTTAACAATCTCCCGGAAGCGTCGACTAGGTCGACGGCCTGCGCCGTGTCGCGAAGTTCAGCTCGTGCAGCCACAAAATTAGCGACGGCGAGAGCTAAGCGCAGACAGCGTAAATTCTTGTTCGAGAATCGCGTGTTATAGCTATAATCTGATTCGCTTGGCTTAGGCTCTGCTGCTTATCAGCTTCCAACGCGAATAGAAAAGCGCACACGTGCTCCTGCACGCCGAATAGTTAAAATAAGCGGCTGCAAACGATATAACTCCAGATAAACAGCAAGGGTTACGCCGGAGTCATTGGAATAGCTAAGCAGGCGACGCTCGATCGGACACTGTAGGATGCTTAGCGCGCATGCGCTTACCCTCGCTGCTTTCATGCGTGCACGCCGTGACACTTCACTGACCGATGAGCCGGTCGACGCTCGCACGAAATAGTTAAAATCTTGGAGAGCTGTGTATACATTGAAGTCAACGAAGTGTTGTAAGGCTGTGGGTGCGAGGAAGCGAGTAACCTTTAGCGCGGCTGAGGTTATCTCCGCCGTTGCCTCGACCAGCTACGCTCTTGCAGCGTTCCTGTGCAGCCGATTGTCCACATTGCGTTCACGTTACAGGCCTCACCTCAACTTTGTTTCACCTTTATACAGATTTAGTTTAAGCGTGTGCAGCCACTGCGTATGCAATACGCGAGGGAGCTGCGTCCGCAAGTAAATTATTCGTCAGACCGATTTCAGTTACGCCTTCCGAGTGCGCCGCAGAGTGGACAACGTTCGAGAAATGTTTGCGTTGATTCAGGGTGTTCCTCAGCGCCATCCCTGGCAAGGTTATCGAACCTTCACAAAATATGGGGTCCTTTTTTTTTGGTACAAGCCAAGTCGTAGCTCAGATACCTACTGCGTTTCGGTCAGTCCAAGTTATGGCAGCTACAAGGGCAGGTGGGGACATCGCGGCGGGCAGCACACAGCGCTGAGTCACGGCCGGGCCAGAGGCGAAACCCTCAGCGGGGAAACCCCTAACGGTGTTGCACCTCAGCAACGGTCGGGCTAAAGGAGAAAGCGCGCGCGCGCGCGTTTTTCCTTTAGCGCCACCGGTGCTGAGTGTGCCAGTAATGCATGGCGACAATAGGGAGCGCAGCTTCTTAGATGCCTCTTTTTGGGTGGCGCCGCAGTAGCTTGCTGTTGTGACGCGGAGTCTCCTCTGTTGTCGGCGTCTTTCGTAGGGTCAGTTTATTTGGAACAAGTTCCACGCACCTTTAAGACAAGGAATAATGGCGCGAAGCACATTGAACGCGAAGCACTATGCTTTGGACCTGAGCGTAAGGTCGTGCAAGCCATTCTGCGGGTCTAATAAGGTGCTCGGAAAAAAAAAAAAGTAGCGTTGTCGCACGCGAGCTGCTAGAGGCTTACTTCATTCGTCCAGATGGGGATATGTGTATCACGTGACACCTCCGCTTCAACGCATTTGGTAGTTTTTACATTGCACATGCTTCGACAATCGGCAAGAAGGTTTCTTTTTGACTTGCTGCATTCAAATAATTTAAGAGTTTCTAATTTAGTAATTACTAATTTGGTAATTGTATTTAGTAAATATATATTAATCATTTATTACGTGACAGCCTACGTAGACGGAGAAATCATCAGGGAAACCGACTGTGACGAGTACTTGAAAGCAACGATTCGGCCACCTGTTTCTGAAATGCCGGCGATTGCCTGCTTCATAAAGGAAGTAGGCTGGAGAGGCGAGTGCTTTGTCCATCTCACGAACTGCCACCATTTTTCTCAAGCGTGGAAGACTCGTTGACGTACAGCTTCAGCAAACCAAAACCAAGTAGCGTATTGAACTTGATTTCGGCGTCGAACACAGATTAAGTCACTCCAATTAGCTGCTCATGAGACTCCAAAGATATCACGAACCGCCCCATCAAATTCTACGCCAATAGAAGGCGGCATTTTCTCGTAAGAGCTGAGAACAAGGCAAGAGAAGACAAACCGCCGCGAATGCGCTATTTGAAGCTTCGTCACGTTGCGTGAATGCGCCTGTACATATGCTTTCTTCTGCTTTGAACAACTTCGTGCCTGAAGTGCATGATATACAAGAAAAAAAGAAAAAAAAAAGGCAGTCTCTCAGCTCTCTGGACACTGTGTTTGTATGTGTGTGCCTCGAGGTGGTAGCCACTTAGAATACTTCCCCCATCAACCACCGAAAGTTCATGTGATAGCAAAAAAAAAAAAAACGAAAGAAAATAATATCCTTAAAACCTACATATGCTTGGAAACGGTTAAAGAAGGTACCATCATAGTGCAAAAGTTACCATTCATTAGGCAGCTCTGGAAATGCCACCCGTCTCATATCGGGGTGCCTGGCACCCCGGTGGCAGCGCTATGACCATCTTTCTTGCACAGTTCAAATTATTATTCGCATCCGGTCGTTAATACTGCTCCTTATTGTTACAGGCAAGCGTCTCACAAAGACATTAAAATGAACAGCGACGTCGAACATGCATATAGTATCGGTCATAGTGGCAAAGCGCCAGACTATTACCGACGCGCTCGCCAAGCTCACGGCGCGACTATATAGGTCATCTAAGTAGCCGCGGTGGCACATTGCGATGGGGGCGAAATGCAAAAACGCCCGTGTCCTGTTCATTGGGGGCACGTTAAAGATCCCCCGGTGGTCAAAATACCTCGCTACGACGTGCCTCATAAACAAATCGTGGTTTTGGCGTGAGGCACGAATCCCAGAATTCAGTTCAGCCATCTAAGTAGCGACAGAAGCGCCGCCGTTGCTGGCATGACCTGCTGCTACGATCCGCGGCCGCAATTCCTTCCATCTCCCCTTCTAGCCATCATATCCAAGTAAAAGGAAATCTGTATTACATTTAGCTTATTTTATTTACCGTGGTGCGCAGATTGTGTTTTGAATGTGTGCGACATTGACCGTTACGGATTTCTGTTTTTTTTTTTTTGCATAGGTCAAAGGGTAAGGAGCGGGGGGTGATTGTTGCCACGATTATCGGTGCTATCCTGTAAGGAGATCGGCGATATGCTAATGAGTGACAAGGAGCATTAGAGATAGCTGCATTCCAGCCCTAAGTGTTGGAGATCCTGTAGCAGGTGATCCCGCTCTTCGTATACTCACTGTCGGTGCATGCTGGATCTGTCGCGGGAAGTACACGCGCTGATCCCGTAAAAAGCGAGCGAGATTTATCGTTTCCACCGACGCGTCGACGTCTACGGAAAGCCGCGTCCGTGATTTGTTGCAGTGCTCGGCATTTCGGCTTAATGCCTCGCCGCGTTGACGCAATTGACAAGAAGCGGCCGGCGCCAGCGGAAACGCTGAATGTTGGTCATTCTTCAGCGCGTCGCGGCGCCACCGCGAGGCATCAGTAATTACATTTGTTGTCTGATACTGGCGCGTTCATCCGAAACAACATCCGAAGCACACGAAGCAACAAGACGCGCTGTCCGGGCCGTCACGTGACGTTTACGTTAGTCGCCGTGAACAAGCGGACGGCAACGTGATGCACCGCGAGGAACCTAGTCTTGGAGCGTATTTGCAGCCAGGACAGCGTAGGGAGCCTACATGCAAAACAGCGCTTGCATGTAGCCTCCCTATAGGACAGCGTAGAACGGAGCGAGAACTTAAAGATTTCTATAGGAAGCCACGTCTGTTGGGACTCTAAAATACAGCCGCGCACAGCAACCACTCGCATCGCTTACCTTAGCGCCCGCCGCATTTCGAAGGGGGCAAAAACGCGAAAACGGTTGCGCACTTGCGTTTAGGTACAGGTATAAGAATCAACCCGGAGTTCCCCACTACGGCATAATCAAATCGTTGTTTTGGCACGTGAAGCCACATAATTAGATTTTTAAATTTTGCAGGACATCTAAAGATCTCCGCAGCAACGGGATCAAGCGAGAGCTCCCAGTGAGCGCCAACGTTCCAGTTACCTTTTTGAGGAAAACGCTGTAGTATGCATTGAAGCAGAAAGTTAATTTGAACGCCCACGCATTTCGCCGGACACTTTGAAAATTAATATCTCGAAACTAGTTCAGTCCTGAGAATTTGTTACAAGTTGATACGCCTTGCCAACTCAGCCGCTATAATTCGTAGATTGAAAGATGTGCCGTAAAATAAATAATTAAACAGTTATTTAGCGTGATTATGGTAATTATTTGATTTCTCAGGGATGTAATGGCCACCTCGTCGAGTAGTTTAGGTCAAGGATCATAATTGTGCTATCTGCCACGGGCAATTTTTAAAAATTTTTTGCAGCTAAAATAAAACACCCTGTATATGAAGGAAGTAGTTCTTCGAATCTGGCGTATAATTAATTACATGAAGTGCAGGCACACGTATTAAAGCCAAGACATTTCATTTCGACGTTTTGGCTAGGGTCTGGCCTTGTGCTTGCGGTCATAGGCTAGGTGCCGTTTTTTTCTTTGCTTTCTTTTTTATATTTTTTATTTTTTCTCTTGCAGAGAAAGTGTATTAATGCAGCTCTGTGTGCTTGCAATCGCACTCTTCATGAAGGCCGGACCCCGGCCGAAACGTCTAGATAAATGTTGTGGCTTTCTCTACGTGCACTTGCACTTATTTTAATTTATTAAACGCTGGATGCGAAGACTTACTTCCTCCATATATATATATATATATATATATATATATATATATATATATATATATATATAAGGCTGGTGAGTGGTGGCGCTGGCTAACACTACCAGGGTTAGATCTAGTTGTAAAATATAGATACCCCAGAAAGTGGATGGGAAAACGGCGCTGCGGTAGCTTAATGGTAAGAGCATCGCACGCGCAATGCGAAGACGTGGGTAAGTTCCCCACCTGCGGCCAGTTGTTTTTTCATCCATTTTCATGTCCATTAATGTATAATTTCTTTATTGCAATTAGTAAGTACAAGTAATTTCCCCTGTGTTGTCCTTGGTGTCATTGTGTGTTGGCTTCTAATATGATTATACACACACACACACACACACACACACACACACACACACACACACATATATAATATATATATATATATATATATATATATATATATATATATATACGGACTACTGTGGGACACGTTTATTTTCCTACGACGTTTCGGCTAGAGTCCAGCCTTCGTCGATATATATATATAAGGAGGTTAACCAAGGACATTTACAACATAGCGACTTTGGACGCGAACATAAGCCGAAGAGCAGACAAGGACAGGCGGTGGCTTTCAAGTGAGACTCTTCATTACAAACCAGGAATATATTATACCTGTTACGCAACCAAATGAAACAACAAAGTGATCAGCAAGATGTGGTGCACAGATCAAAGACCAGTGGAAACATTACTTGTTGTCGCCTATAGGGCATGCCTGCGTTCACCTTTCTAGTACGAAATGTTGCGCATGTGCCGTGGCCCGTGCTCAGTCCGTGTTTTATTTGCGTTATTTTCTTGCAACATAGAAATGCATCTTTCCTTGACATATCTGTCTGGTGAATGTTTAATAAGATTGTCTGCTCACTCAAGACAAAGGACTCGAGCACAGTCTTCGGTGCCAATGCAGACCTCGCAGAACTCTACTCATCTGCCAGGTCACCGTTTAGAAAAGAGTGCGACTGTGAATAAGTGTGTGCACCAGCGAACGCCTTTTTCCTCTTAGTAACCGTTAGTGACGGCGCCTATAGGAAGCTTAGCGAGGATTACTCCATCTAAGAGATTCTAAATAAGCATTTGTGTCGGTATTTCCAGGCTGCGCGCCTTTGTTGGCTGCCGCAAATAGACCGACGTCCGTTCAGTGGCACCGCCGCCGCTATTGCCCCGTTCGTAGCCAACCAGGCGTGTCCGCATTCGTTGTTCGGCCGCGAACCTCGTCGCCTCGTTAAGCTTGCCGTCGGAATGAGTGCTGCGGACACGGAGGTGGGGGGGGGCAGCTGGCACGGCCTCTCGGCCACAGAGCGTTGACGCCGCTGGCTTACGCCTCGCCTCTCTACTTTCCGCTGCGAATGTGAGTTGAAGGAACCTTCGTGGTTTTGCGGGGGATCTTCAAAGCCTCACGAAGCTGCGACATTCTGTATCACGTCCGACAGAAAAGAAAGAAAGAATGAATGAATGAACGGAACAAAGAAAGCAAGCGCGAAAGGGGCTTTGCTATTGCGAAAAGTGCGAGCACCTGCGCGTTCAGGTGTAGCCCCTTCAGAAGCTGTTTGCACGGTTGGGCAAGCCAAAATATTGTTTCAAACGCAAAAGGACTGATTAAAATTATAATTAAACACGTGGCGCGCCTCGGAACGCTTCTGATTGGACATCTGTTGTAATTTTGAATGGTATATGTGAAGTGATTTAGCAAAACAAGTTGGAAGGTAGAATGCTGGGTGTTTGTTGTTCTTGTCAGCGTGTAGTCATGTAGCGCGTGCACATTTTTCATTGTTTTTCGCACTGTTTCAGTATTTTACAGCAACACTATTTTTTAAATGGCCGGATGGGTGTTATCCGAGTATGCTCGACACGAAATTGTCGATGTACTCATATCTGAAGTTTCTGCAAAAAAGCTGCCGCACAGACTCTCAGAGAGATAGAGGGGTAGGGAAAATACAGAAAGTTCCTGAACACAAGCGCACACTTGTAAAATGAAATGCGGTCAAAGGCGACCACACTCTAACCCGTTGACCTTAATAAGCGCCGTAGCTAGCGGCCTCCAAAGCCTTGTGCGTTCGCGAATGGCGAGGATTGAGTTCCAGAATATTCTCTGTAAGCCTAAACAAATCTGCCAATTATTTTGATGCAGCTAAGAAGGAAAAACTGTGAAGTTCATCGCGTAACCTGCAAAATACACCAGGCCTTTATTTTACCGTTATTTTAGGTTACTGCGTAAGCTGCAGTCGCTGAGTGCCATAGGCACAGTGAAAGTAGTCCCAAATACGTTTGCAAGTATACTACATTGAAATGTGTATTACCCGTGGAAGAAGGGGAACAGTTCGGCGCACGTCGACAAGAGACACGCTGCGGACTTGTGGGACACACGCGCTCGAGAACTGTCAGCCAAGGTGGGGGATAAATGCGACGCCGCGCCACCTGCGGGCACAATATCTAAACCTTCAGATACATCCGTGTCCAGACACCACGAGTCTCTCGCGCGGCAGCACCCGCGTCTGAAAGCGCGATACTCCGTTTCATATTTAGCGTGCTACGCTGTAGAAGCTGCGCAAAAAAAAGTTCGGCCCCCAAAATTATCACTCCGCGCGATTTCGTTATGCTTATAGCTGTGCGCCAACGGCTTTCGCTCAGCGCGAGCTTTCACGTGAGTCCGCCGCGATGTGCTGCAAATAATAATAATAATTAAAAAATAATTTGAGGACGCTTAGGCTTCGCCTTTACGAGTGGAACGCGATAGCATTAAAAAATCCCCGGCTGTTTATCGGGCTTTCCGGCAACTGCAGCTTTTTTGTCCAACTTCGCCTCCGCATGCGGCTGCCTATACGCTGTCAAGGAGGCGAGCGCCATCTGGATGGTGTTTTTGCACGGAACTAACCACGGCGTGCCGCTGTATGAGTGGTAGAAATGCTGGAAAATGGACTTGTGTTTGAGTTTCCGCGCAAGAGAATTATGTTTTCTCGTATATTCAAAATTACAATCCGACCCTATCACGTCTACAGGTTGTGTTAAGTCGCTCTTCACGATTTTTCGAACGCATTTTAGTATGAGAAATTAAATTTGTTCACTAACGCCTCTGCGCCATGCGTAGGGCCTGCATGGTCGGGGTAGTTCGGGATGATTTTTTCGGCCGCGGATGCCGACGCCTACACCGACGCAGGATTTTCACCGACACGGGACCTTTAACACTATGGCGGTAAAACCTGAAGAGGAAAACCTCGAAAAGAAAACTGATCTACAACAACGTATTTCCACGCAGCCGTACAAATGTTACGGTTTCTTCCTTTTTAAGGATTATTTTTTTTCATTTATTACTGAATCTAAACAAACAACAGTTTCACCTAATTGCTGGCCAGAACACCGAACTATTTGTTGGCGCGAACGCAGCCACTGCCGAAAGTCTCTCTAGCCTCCGCAGCACGTTGCAGCACGCGATGTATGGAATGGGGTAGAGTCGGCGTTTGGGGACGGACATGTCTCGCCACTCGATTGCGTGGGAGTGCCTGCCTTTTGCGGATAATGTCCGAGTACGAAAACGGGCGAAGAAGGAAATAAATCAATTCGGTTTTTTAAAGGAATGACGTGCTCGACGACGCATATTTGTTGCTGCGAAGATATTAGGTCGCGCTTGTTGTTTCGCCGCGCAAATCCGTAATTAGCAGAGCGGAGTACTGGCGCGTTTGTAGGGGCCGCACAAATGGCTCTTCGTATACGCCGACTTGTTACATGTGTTGTACTTCGATGCATGCCGAGCGATGGCGTAAGTTCCGCGACACGGAAGCCTGCTAGAGACCTCGAGAGTAACCGCTTCTGTGGTAAGAAGTAGTTGCCAAAAAATTCGCCCGATAAAATTGACGTGAAACGATTGATTAAATGTTTCCTTTCCAAAGCGGCATGCATTTCTTCGTAGCGTTGCTTGAAGTTCTGACGATATGCCTTTTCTGCCGCGTCTTCGGTAGGTCGGTGTGTGCTCGTATGGATAAGGATCCTTATCCATACGAGCACACACCGACGGCAACGAGCATCGTCAACTACAAACCTCTGGCATCTTTCGTTAAGCAGCTGGCGTCTTTTCGTTTTGCTTTAGAAACATCTGGCGTCTTTTCGTTTTGCTTTAGAAAACATTTGGCGTGTTTCGTTGGTTTATTTCATAAATCAACGGCGTTTTGAACAATACGTTTAGTTTATACCGACATCTGGTACTAGCGTTAAGACTGGTTACACACTACGACGGGGACGAACGGGTGCCGCTATAAGGAGCTTCGCCCCTAAAACGCCGGAAGCGTTCTCCGGAAGCCGTAAGCTGGCTTCCGGAAGCTGGCTTCCGGAACCGGAAGTGGAAACGAAAGCGGAACCGGAAGTGGAACCGGAAGCGGAAGTCGGCGTCCGGTTATACTATACATATACATATATGTATATATGGGTAACATACATATAGGGACACACAACGCCATCTATTGAGCAATTCATAAAACTAGACGTGGCTACCTACTACGACGGGGACGAACGGGTGCCGCTATAAGGATCTTCGCCCCTAAAAAAAAGGGAGCACAGAGCAGAACGCGCGTTTGTTCTCCGCCGTGCGTTCACTCCTCGTGAAAGCGCGCGTCCCTCGCGCCCTTTCACTCGCACATACAGCGTTCGGCGCGCGGCGACGATTTCATCTCCATTGACGTCATACGGAACCTCACGGCGACGGCGACGCCGACGGCAGAAATCTGCTTTTGAGTGTCCATATAATTGCTATCGCAATAAAATGTTTTGCCTCGGTTCCACCATGTGGACGTGGATTGACAGCGAGCTGGTGAGGACTAGGGAGGCTACATTCAAGCGCTGTTTTAGGGTGGTGACAACACCAACACTTTGACCGCAATTTACCGCCAAATTTGGTGGGTAGTCATTTTTGTCCCCAGTCTTTATGCTTTTTTTTTGTCACGCTCTGATGTACTCATGTTGGCACGCGATCTATACAATTTCTTTAATTTAGTTTTGCGCCAATGTGCACAAGAAACCTGCAGACATCTTTATTATACTAGTTGCATTTTCCATTTATTTTAACGCATCAAACTGACTTTTCTATTGCATGTCGTGCGACATATATAAAGCAACAAGATATAAGGTATATATATATATATATATATATATATATATATATATATATATATAGTGCTTGTGGTAGGATTATCTCACTCCAAGAATGGGAACTGCATTAAGCATTGTCGTTGCCTTCCAGTTGTACGTAATATATAAAGGGTGCTTTTCGAAGTGTGCTGTAATAAAGACTGTCCTTACTAGTCTGTTTAACTAAAACGTAGACGTGCCGTGTACGGCACTCAAACGCGCCATTTGTCTCTGGCTGCTGAGGCCAAAGTTTATTAAAAGAAGTTAATTAATTTCACGTTCCCAAGGGTTGCGGGAAATGTGGTCTGTCGGCTGGTCTTTCGCCATTTTGTTGCCCAGATTTAACCCGCCAATTTAGCTGGCGGCGGCAAGTACCCTTACAAAGGCTGTCACCACCCTAAAATGGCGTTGCATGTAGGCTCCATGTAGGCTCCCTAGTGAGGACGTTTAGCAAGTACCACCACCTTTTCGTTAGACGACGTTGCACAAGCACCACCATCACAAGCGACCTACGTCACGCGGGACACGCTCGTACGCAGAAGTGAAGCATACATCCTCATTCTTCTAGGCCTTCCGCCAAGCGCAAGTGTCTTATTGAAATAAATTAAGGCATAAAACTAAATCGCGTCAGGAAATGTGCAAAGCACGACTTACACATAAGCTGCAGACATGATAGCTTCGGACTGTTATTTGAATATATAGTAGAAAACGTAAATCTGTTAAGCGTAAACTTAAGGGGCAAAGCGCTTTTCCAGCTGCCGTTTGAGGTCTGTCTGTGTGGCCAGCAGCCGCTAGGTGTCAGTACCGTTAGCACAGTATGCGTTCTCATTCTTGTAGGCCCACCGCCGAGCAATTGGATTTCCCAAATTGAAATGCGTCAGAATATTCGTAACGCATGACTTACACCCAACCTACAAGATATAATAGCACCGAATTGTAATTCGAACATACGAGAAAACATAATTCTGTTACGCGGAAGCTCAAACACAAACCCCTTTTGCAGCGGCCGTTTTTTGGGTGAGCAGGCCACGAAAAATTCCGATAAACTAGAGGCTAACAGTTTCGCTCTAACATCTCATATTAGCTATGCCAAGAGTGTGAAGAGAGTATTGCGAGACACTCTTCCCCAAAATATCAAGCTTCTACCTTACAATTCTATATTCGCTTCTCGTGCAAACTACTGCAGCCTTGTGTGGGGGTCCACGTCCGAAAAAAAGTTAGGTAGGCTATCTGTCTTCCAAAAAAAAAAAAAAAGGTTTGCACAACGTTGCTCAGGCTGCGCATGACGCTCACACAGGTCATTTATTTTCAGCACTTATCGTTATTCTCCTTTATCAGCTGTATGATTTCAATCTCTCAATAAAATACGTGACTAGCGTAAGACGAAATGATACCAATTTTCTTAATCTTTGCAAGTTAGAAAAACCATGCAGGCCGGTATTTCGTAGCGATGTCTTTCTGATGCTAATGCCTTCTCGCGCTTTTCGCGCTTGGCCAGTGGTCAGAGCGACGGTCCGCTCACGTTATCAACGGGATCAGCAGGCCGTGAGCCGTGGATGATAAGACTAGTATAGAATAAAGCATAACGCATCGCTACAAAATACCGGCCCTGGTGAAGTTCACTACGACATTAGAAATCACGAAATATGGGCGGTTACCTTTTTTACGGACCGAACAAGGGCGTAATAAATTAGAATGCAGAATGCCGGTGTTACTGAACAACTTTTCAAAAAAGAATATCGATATAAGCTCAATTACTCGGCAGACATTAAAAGGGCATTATGCTAACTGTGAATAAACAGGTGCTTATACGATAAACGCAAGTTCTCTGCAGAACACTTTGTTTTATTCTATGTGAGATTATCGAAAATAAAATATGTATGTTGCGTTCAATTGCATTTAAATGTGTGCTAGTAAATTGTTTCGTATAGCCACATGTTGGTATGCTCCTTGATACGTGTTCTTATTTTTACATCTTCTTTTTCATGGATTGTTGTTTGACACACGTTAAAGACGTTTACATGCGACTGTAATATGTGCATTGTGTCTGAAGTAATATTGTTGATATCGATGTATTGTACTAGGTAACAATCACGAGTAGATAATATGATGACAATTTAAATACATGTTCATATGTTATTTTATATTTATTTATTACAATCTCAGATATCATGTATATGTTTCATGTATGTGATGTATATGTTTTTTAATATTTGCAGCAAAATTCAATCAGGGCCGGAGCCCTTGTCAAGCTGCTGGAAAGCAGCCTTTTGCTTCAGTCCTGGCATTTTGTCTTCTTTGTAAGAACTGAATGTGAAATAAACGTTTGTCTGAACAGGTCCGTAACTCAAAGGCATGCGCCTTGCCGGTACGTCTATGCTCAGTTTCATAAACGCGCTCAGCTGTTGTTCTTCCTCATCGTATTGGCTAGCTGCTCTCCGTTCATATCAGCATCACCACGACGTAAATCACCGCTGCTCTTACAGACTGCACTGGTGTTGTCAAGACTGCCTCATGAGCACATGAACTTCTTGTTTGCGAAGTGAAGTTTACCCAAGGAGATCTTTGAAGCTGGATATGATAATTCAGCCCGAGCCTGAATTCAAGATTTTTACAAGAGACCTGTCCTTGTCAGAGCTTGTCTTCACAAGTCCATTTGTCAAAACGTTGGATCCAGGTTTAAACTGCCCTTGTTTGCGCCGTCCTCGACCACTGGAACTTTTTCGTGATCCCGTGAAGCCTTTCTAATTTCTTTTATTCACAGCCACTAAACTTCAGCTAATGGCTTCATCTCACACCTTTGAGGTAATTTCCCCCTCTAAGTGAAAAACAATATGTCACTAGTGCGCAAGCGCTCACTGATGCGATTGCCAGTAGCCCTATTACATTTTTGAAAACGTATACTTGTCATACAACGAAATATTCGCCGGCTTCAATAGTTCCTTTTTTTTCCCTGTGTACGATTGTCATTCAATAGAATATTTGCCTTGTCAAGCTCCATGTAGCCATTTTGTTAACGTACTGACAAGGTTATTGATAAGGTGGAATGTGAAATTAAAGCTTCAATTGCCCAGCGGAATGTAATATGAGGAATATCAAGTCTACAATCAAGACACAAATCACAAAATCAATATTAAATAAGCGAACTCTCGTTTCAGATATTCTTGCAACCTACGAGAACTTGGCCAAGAAAATGAGGCTAATTTTGTTCTTTTTTTATTGCAGCCACCACAACAAATATATGAGTTCGGAAAGTTTAAAGTCACCTAGTTTTAGAACGAAATTAGGTTGCATCTTGCACATTTTGAAGGTACTTCAAATGTGCGCACATAGAAGTTTCATGCCGAGACCATACCAGGAAATCCTAATGTCAGTATAGCTATATGGCTTCGACTGGACAGTGCAAGGAGACTTCGTGATAAAATGCCTTTACCTTTGAGTTACATAAGACACATAACAGGATCACCAGTACAGTTACTTACACACTAATTTAGTTCAACAACGTCATCGACACATTGTGCTTTTCTTAAAAAGTTGAACATTATTCACCCTTTCATTTAAAAAAAACAGGCATCCTTTGCACATGTTCTTATAAAGCCCATTTGCTTACACCGTATCCGTTTACTATGTTCTCAAATAATCGTCTTCAACAAAACCGTACATTAGTTGTACTTGAGTAGCACGCCCGCTTTTTAATGTACAGCCTTATGTACAATGGCGATTCAAATGTCGTTATGTGCTGGCCGCAATATCAAGAAATTCACCTCATGGTCGCACAACTACAAGGTAGAAGCACAAATCAATATAAACTACGTATTGATCGTTCGTTGCACCGTGATCTTCGCTAGACCACTTCGTTGCGCCCTGATCTTTCACCGGCTTATATGTAAGGGCGGAGTAGGAAGAAAGAGAAAGACAGAATGCAGGTAGGTTAACCTGAATGACGTCCGGTTGGCTACCCTACACCGGGTGAATGGAAAAGGGGAAGACAAAGATGACAGATATCTAAGAGATAACTTTGCCAATGTTGTAGCGGATTTGAGCACCCTGTATGGAAGCCTCTTTTTGGCAGATCTTGTACAACTTGGTTTCTTTTGAAAAAACGAATACACGGGCATCATTAGGCAAAACGCTAGTTCCTTCTACGCTACGCATAAGACAAGACTCATATTTAGAGACAAAATGAGGGTGCTTCAACTCGAGCTGGCATGCAGTTGCTGGCCCGACGATAAGTTTGTTTTCACGAGCACAAACTGGATTGTACGAATATAAAGAAAGGGCTTCACAGCAGGGCAACCTGTCGCAAAAAATTAGAACTGTCTTTGAGAATGAGTGTGAAGAAAGATGAAGACATCGGTATACTGCGGTTCTACAGATGTGTTTCAATATGTAATTTATGCCACTTTCCTACTCAACAGTTCATTTTGTTTTTATTTGTATACCCCTCGGAGGAATTCGCATGAATAAAATTAAATGAATACACGAAGCGATACCAACCAGTCAGAATATGGCCATGATAATTAAGCCTTCCTCTTACCTTTCAAAGGGGTCCTTGCGTAAAATCCCGTGTGGTGAATTGACGGTGTCGGTACACTCGACAGAATCGTGAACACGAAACTCTGCATACGATTTTCATACAACAATTAACGCTATTCGCAGACAGCACCTTTTACGAACTTCGGTAGAGCCACGTGTTGTATTTAGGTTATGTATAGTACTTCTCAGCATGTTTTTTTTTTCTTGCTTATGCGTTGCGAGTTGATGCATTCTCTGCTTGCACTCTTTCTGCTGTTTTGAACGCCATGCCGAACACAGATCCAAAGCGCGTGTTTTTTTTTTTTTTGTCCTTTGGCAGAACGTTGTCGCACAATGCGAAAGCCCAGAAGCAATCTCTCGCCACTGGTTCACAGGCACCGGGACTGCAAGCTCGCTTAAATCTCTTTTTATTTAGCTGTCAAGGATAGTATAGGCTTTATGTATAGAGGACTAGGACATCGCAACCGGAGGCGGTTAGGAGTTCAGTAAGGTACTTTTCTTTTTCCCGCACATCGGCAGCACTTTCCGTGGGGAAGGCACACTTCGACGGTCGACCACTTCTCCGCACACATTCCCGAGCACAGCACAGCGGTCATCCCGCTCGTGGCACCATTGCACTGAGTCTTCACAGTGACGCTGACTATGCACACACGGCTGATAGTATACGCTTAAAAGCAGATAAGCTTCTTGTGTTCGTTGACGGGTAGTTTAGAAATAAACTAGATCGCCACCAATATAGACTGGAAAAGAAGGGTGGGTTTCATAGCCAAGCGCCTTCCGACGCGTGCTACGTAGAGATGAGTCTATTGCCTTTCTCTTTCTGTTGTTAACACATGAGCAGGAAAGCATTCTGGCGTTCCATTGTCAGTAAGGCTATTCATGAAATCATCGTTGTTGCTGTCGCCTTAAAACAACAACCTACTATTTGAACAAAAAACTGTCATGAGCATAATAGGTTTCTTTTTCGCTAAATGGATGCTGCCCGATAAAAAAATGTGATCTCGTCATGCGCTGATGACCCTTTCCTGCCGTGAAAAAACACGTGCAAAATTAACATTAACCGAATTTGGGTTTACTCTGAACAACATTAGCAACAGTTCATCATGTTCTGGCAGGCTCTGATCTAATACACCTTTAAACTCTCAGAGCAAGACATTCAAGAGCCTTCAAAATTTTATAGAATTTTAATTTTAGTTTTAAGCAAGAATAGATGCGATGCATCAGAATAATGCGCGGAACCCCTTGAATATGCGGAACATTTCTGAAATAAATATTGGGAAAGCGACAGGGAAAGGTAGATATGCAGGAACAGGCTTGGTAGCAAGTAAATCGAAGCGCTTTGGCGGTCGCTAACACGTCGCGGTACGGCGGGCACTACAGGTTGAATATACCCCCCTGCACATTAGAGCTCGAGCTAGCACAGAAAGACTATCGGTAAGCTGCTTAAGTGAACGTTTTATATCTAAGTTTTCCATCCTGAACTTGCGGAATGAACTGCAGTTTATGGCGTAGGGCACCACTTCATGGCGATTGCAAGGCAGAATTTGTACGTAAGCAACGTGGAATTCATAGCAATGCCTGCATTATTCAATACACGCTTTTAAAGACCACGAGGTATGCATTTTTCGAGCGCTAAGCGATGGCAACAGACTCATCTCTTATGGAAATTTCGCCCACATTGATAGCGAAAAATGAAAAGAAAGAGAAGCTGATCGAATTAATCCTAAGCCGTGTAATGCTCGCAAAAGCACGAGTTGAAACGCAACACGTTCGTTCGCTTCCGAAGCCGCACACACTTCACCGGCACATGTATCCAGGGCGGCAAACTTCACCTTCGGGTGGAGAGCAGCCACGCTTCGTGAAATTCAGCTTTGCTCATTGCTTTCATGCTAATGGCAGCCATGCCAAGCTCCCAGAAAGCAGCGACAAGCCATTGTTTAAAGTCACGTTGCGGTATCACCCGGCGTTCCCGGTTCATAAGGAAGTAGAAATTAAATAAAAATTTCCGTCTACGCTGATTCGAGAAAGTCTCTCTGGCTTGGTGGCTTTCTGAGAAGCTCCTCTGTTTAAAAACAAGTATTTCGAAGAACTGGTCTTTTTTGCTGACGTTAAGCGCCTAAAACGCTGATCATCTTATATCCGACGTAGCCTAAGACCGATAGTATTAGCTTCGATTGAGATATCTGTGATGTCATTCGCGACTGAAATCGAGGCGTGATACCGCAAGTTGTGATCCCATTTTAGCTTTAAGCATATTAGCTTCGGCTGCGATCCAACCGACGGTGAACCTGAGAGGACGCCCTCGTTACTTCGGCTCGTGGCAATCCAAGCGCGCGCACACACTTTCCCTCACGGAATGTATCCGAGCTCTGAGTGCAGGTTCGTGTTGGACCAGCGCGTGAAGCCTTCCTTGGTGAGTCCATGTTCCACGCGTATTGTGGTCACATCACCGGCGACGCGGCGCTGCTGCTGACCACCGCCAGCAGCAGCCCCGAGTTCAGAGTCCGACTTGCGCCGGGGCCTTCTGGGCGGGCTCCTGGGAGCCTCAGCAGTCCTCTCCTCCTCTTCCTCCAAGAAGGAGTCGGACACGTCACTGCCACCGGCACCACCGTTGCCGCGGCCATTGCGGCTCTTCTTCTTCCTGCGTCGTGGCCTCTGCGGAGCATTCCCCGCGGCTCCGTTATTCTTGGAGGGAAATGCTGACCGCAAGTCGTGGAAGCTCCAGGACAGCCGTCGCCGCCGCTTCCGCTTGGGCCGCGCGTTTCCGTCGGGACTGAGGCAGACCTCCTCTTGCGACACGGCGTCCGGATCGTGGACCGTCGTCGTGGTAGCGACCTCCTTTCCGTTGCGGTGCGGTCGCATGCGGCTGAACAGCTTTGCCCGTCTTGAGCCGGGCGCGTGTCAAGGAGGTCTTCAGGTTGGACAAGAATCCAGGCTTGGACTTGCGCTTGTTCAGCTGCGGCTGCTGCTCCCAGCGTATGACCTTCGCTGTCCGCTGCGGCCTTTGCTGTACCGGCTGGAGAGTGGTAGTGGTGACGCGCGACGAGCCCGAGCAGTTGCTGAGGGAGGCCCAGTCTCGTACGTGGCCGTGCTTGTTGAAGCTGATTATTCCAGGGGTCATGACGCCGCGGCTGATTCCGTCGCACTGAGGGACGTCGATTACTACCTTGCCGTTGGGCGGACTCTCACCGCACAAAGAGGCGGTCGTTGACGTGAACGCGTTCTTCATTGTTTTTCCCTGAGCGTCCGGTTGCTGCTTTTGCTCCTGTTGTTCCCGGTGGTATTTAACGGCTGTGAAGTTGCGCTGCTGCTGTTGCACGTGGTGGCTGCGCTCGTGGTGATGGTGATGCACCTGAGCTCGCGTCACGTGTTCGTGACAGTTCTCCGCGCGCCCCTTGACGCGTCCGTCGGTGGAGAACGAATGCGCCACGGAGCTGCGCCGCATCCAGTGTGCTTCAGAGTCGCACTCGCTGCTAAAATTCATCGTTTCCGAGATGGTCATCTGGCCGCGGCTCTGGGACCGGCCGCTGGGTACCAGCGTCCTTCGGCTCGAACTGCACTCGGAGCAGGCGGATGAGAAGTCGCACGAGCAGCAGCAGTCCGAGTCGCAGCACTCGTCATCCTTGGTCATCGTGCCTGCCTCTCGCGTCTGGCAGCACGAGTCCGAGTGATAGCCTGACAACGAGCTGTCCGACGTGCCACTAGGAGGAACGATGGTCGTTACTGCAGTTGTTGTATTCGTTTCCCGAGGCTTCACTTGTTCCGGCATGATCACTGGCTCCTTAACGGGGATCCTGGCGGAGTCCTTCAGAAAGTACGTGTAGGAGGTAACGTTGGTCTTTTGCGTCGAATTTGCCGCGGGCGCCACGTTTTGACCGAAGTAGTACGTCGACTGCGGCGGCCTCGGTGGAGGTGGAGGCTCAGGAGGAGCGGCGGGAGCGGCTGGAGCTTCTTCGTGTGTCAGGTCCTCCTTAGACGCCTTGGCACTTTTCGATTTCGAGGAGAAGTATCCGGTGTCGTTGGTCGGCGTCTGAGCCGACGACGACGACTCGTCGAACGACTCCTGGGGACCGGCGCCACCGCCGTTCGAGGCCGGCACGACATTTTGAAAGATGAGGCCGTCTTTGTGGCTGGTCGTTTGCAAGATGACATCCTTAACAAGGGTGTCTTCTGTCGTGACTGTCACATTTCCTGCGGAAGAGTAGGAAAGCTCAGATGTGACAGGCCTCGGCAGTGCAGCTCCGGCATACTTCTTGGAGAGGTCCCGGTACTTGTAGGAGTTGGACTTCCGGCGCACACGGCGTTTCCTGTCTTCACTTGCCGATGACTTGGATTCAGTGTCCGTTCGTCGGGACACTCTCTTGGACGACCTTCGGGGAGATTTGAACCTCCGATCCACTACTTCTTGGTAGTAGCCGCTCGCCGACGCCGTCACCGACGACTGCGGTTCGTCTATCGACGATGTCAGCTTTCGGCTGCTCGCGTTTCTCACAGTGTACGAAGACGCCGTGATAGACGTGAGGTCGCTGTAGTCGTCAGGCCGCTTGCCGCCGGCAACGACCACGGGCGTAGGCCGTGGCCTGTCCAGCACTACAACAGTGTCCCGCGCCTCGCCCAACGACGAGCATATGAGTAGCGCGTCTTCGGCCGAGGCACAGATAAATCCGTGGCACTCCCACGTCGACGGCGCCGCGACCTGACGGAAGAGGCAGGCGAACACGGGAGGGTGCGCCAATCCGACGAGAAACCTGCGCTTCGCCGACAGTCCCAGGTACCAGGACCGGTCGACGACGTCCTCGGAGCAAGCCAAGGGCACGAAGGCGGCACCGATGGAGCGCCTCTTGGCAAGCCGCGCGCTGAACCGGAGGGCGGCCCAAAGCACGATGTTTGCAGCGGGCGTAATCACACGCGTGACGGCCGTCACGGCTCGCCTCGTCTCCGGATCCTCGAGGGCCTCGGCAACCACTAGGCCGTAGTGAGAGACGTCGAGGCGCTGCGTTAACGCCAGCGGGTGCACGGACCGCTGGCTCTCGCCCTTGCGTCTCGCGGCGCTGTACAGGTCCAACAGCGGTTGCTGCAGGGCTTTGAGCCCTCGCTGCTTAGACTTGGACTGGAACCGGGTGCATCCCAGGTAACGCACGAAGAAGCTTCGGCTCGAGTCCTCGGCGGACACGACCTCCTCGCGCCGCTTGAACATCGTCAGTTCCGGGTTGGGCACAGTCACGCTATCCGGAGCGTGCGCGACCATTGGCGCTTAATCCTCTAGTCCCGTTCATGTCCCGCAGGCGTCGTCGCTTTAAGCCACTGGCAAACACACAGCACCGAGGCAGCACTGAAAACACTGGTCACCAAGCACACAAGAAGCGCGAGCGCTTCTCAGGGCCACCAAGCAACGGCCCAGAGGGAGCGCCACAGGCCACGCAGTAGAAGATGATCCGGCGTCTCGGCGCACAACGGCGATAATCCTCGTTTCTCCGGCGATTAGCGGCGAGTAGGCCTTGCGCGCAAGCAAGGTCCCGGAGTGTCGCGTCGACCACTTCTTCTCCGGACGAGCGCGTATCGAGTGGAAGCGGCGTCGAGCCCGTTCCAAGCCGACGCCGCGCGTTCATGGTGGTCGCATATTCGACGTCCACCACCTCTCGGCGTTCGCTCTCACTAGCGCACTTGCGGCTCGAGCGGACGGCGGCTACGAGCGCTGTGGCGGAGACCGTGGGAAGTGCGGTTTCGCCGGGCGGCGATGGAAGGAGCGAGAGCGCGCTCTTTCTCGTCCGAGGAGAGGAACTGGATTTCTCAGGGCCGCGCTCTCTCTGCCGCCGCCGCCGCGTCGAGCGGGCGAAAGTGGTCCGTCCGCTAGGCGGCGTCCTGCCGCCGTTGTTGTGTTGCTGCTTGCCGCGACGTCGAGGACCACCGCTGGACCGTTTGGGTAACGGCCCGCCGCCAGGACCACCCACGGCAGTCAGCTAGCGCCTTCGCCGGGGCGCGCAGAATCGCCTTTGATGATCGCCTTTCAAAGTAGCGTGTTGCGGCGGCCCGTCACGGACGCCGGCGTGTCGGACCGTTGCGAACCGATACGCCGCGTACGCGCTACAACTTGCCTGCCTTCCCTTTCGCGACCCCTGGTGTGGGAAGGAAGTAACGCGTAACGGGACCCCCATTCACACAAATACACCCCCACCACACACGGAGGCGACGGAACCGCTTTTTGACTTTCGCAGTCCCCTTCAATCACCTCTTTCTATTTTGTTTATTTTCTTATAGCAGCCCGTTCTTGACTGCCTGTCAATCGGAGGGAATATCGCGTACGCTATTGGAGAGACGTCGAGCCCAACGGAATCATCCGTGGTGCTTGTTCGAAAGGTGAGCCACCGACGATGTTTCGATGCAGACGGGCGCGGCCTCCCTTTGAACTTGCGGCCGTGCATAGGCAAGATATTTGTAGCGGGACGCTGGTAACTGTCGATGCGCGTCCTTATGACGGCGGATGCCTGTTCCCGCGCTGAACGTTGAGGATGGCTTTTATCAGTCGCCGGTGGTGTCGCTCTTGTATACAGGAAAAAGAAGAAGAAGAACGAGAGATGTCCCATCGCGCGCTTCCGCGTTCTTCACAGCAGACTGGTCTACGGCCTCGACACATTCGATTGCGCATTTTGTTGTCGCCTGTGACGAGATGATAATTCTGCAGGGCCGATGACCTTTGAAGTGAGTTTTTTTTTATTTCTCGCGCACCATCATGAATGTTGGAGACTTTTCGGCACAGAAACTACAGAGCCGCGATAACACGTTTGGTAATCGTATACTCAATGAATAACGCGACAAGCCGCGGCTCCTGCACTGAGCACCACACTCTACATGAAAGCACCACACTCAACCCCAACCTCTTCGTCATTGCGGGAATTTCAAGCTTTGGAACTGCCCCTTAGTACTATTGACAACTGCGGTGCACCAGCGTCATCAATGGAGTTGCTAAACTAAACAAACTGTGAAGAATTTCCGTGCTTGACCCTCTGCTGTCTTACATCAAGCCTTGGAGTGGGGCGAGGCTAGTCACACAAAGTACACTGGGGCCAAGACCACTGCCAAAACAAGCACAGTAATGTGTTACTTTCAAACAATAATTTTCTTTGGACGAAAACTGTGCTTAATATTGAATATATTGTGAAACAAAGAGTCAGGGTAGCTTGCTTAACCGTTGCATGGAGGCATCAAGTAGACGTTACCACAAGCTTAAAATTACATCAACGAAGCGAGTCATCCCTACCCTCCTAACATTTTTTTTAGTTGCAAAGCTTTAGATTCGAGCCTGTCGACGAGTCCTTCGGACAAAAATTTCTGCGCGCTTACGTCCTGTGCTACCAATGGTCATGGTGAACCTTCACTCCCTTATTTTCCTTCCATTTACCTTTCCTATGAGGAAAGTAGCAAGATAGGGTCCTTTTCCTTATATTTATCTATCTGCCTTATCTCGAATAAAATCCCCGCCTCTCTCTTGTTGGCTTTAAGTGTACTTGCTATTTAAGTTGGTTCGCTAGCACCTGTAAAATAAACTTTTCCGTTTCATCCTTTCTCTTCTACACCCGCGCCATATTGGCTCAGTTCGGACGCGCTTCTTCGCCAAACGCCTGGCTCTACCATCTCCAAGTCGTCACAACACACGCCGTATTACCCTGACGCAGCTCACGCACTCCGTCACTGCATTCTATGACACATTCGGCGACCTCGAGCACCGTTTTGGTGCGCTCTTACACTCCCCTCTCGCTGTCGCGAGGAGCAACGACAAATTTCCGCATGCCGTGTCGCTGATCGCAGTCTTCAAGTCACAAAACTCTCCTCCGCTTCAGTTGCGGCTGGTTCTTAACCGCGTAGTGCTCGCCTGCAGCTATGCAGAAAACGAGGAAGTCGAACGGTGTGGTCTAAGTGCAGGGCAGGCATTCCTTGCGGTCGGTGCGGGACGATAACGGTTGTTTCTCGTCAACCACCTCTTTCGCCTATACAATAAAGAAAATACAACGCATTTGACGATAACTTTAGGTTTGGTATACAGCCGGAGACACTGGTGCACAGCATAACAGGTGCTTGAGGAGCGAGACAAAGTACAAACTAGCGACCTTGTATTTATTTTCCGCGATAAGGCAGGAGATTCCCGAAGAAACGCCGTGTATATAAACGGCATTTCTTCGAGCTGCCAAGAGAACAACTTGCGCCAATCGAGATCGAGCTGGGCTCGGGGAAAAAAAAAAAAAAAACTACAGACATCTGTGACATTTTAGCAGAGCACTCTCGTGCGGAGGATGCGCGGGAACGAGTTTGAAAAAAAAAAGAAAGAAGAGAACGAAAATGGAAGACGCGGCGTAGCTTTGCATGTACAATGAGCCTCACCGCACCGCACGGTTGGATTCGTTTTCTTTGCGGTTCGGATCGAGCACGCGCTGCTGATCTTTCGTAGAGATAGCCGTGTGGCCAGCCTGCTGTGCCATTCGAAACGCGGCGTGTCGCAAGTCGCAGCTGAAGTAAGGAGCGTGTGGCACGCCGTACAGGGCGTCGAATGCGTGATCGGAGACACGAACGCCGCTGTGTTTACCCGTTCTCGGGGCAGTGGGACGTGTGCAAAGTGCTGCCAAACGTGGGCGCACAGCATGCCGTCGTTCTGCTGGACAGCGGCTTGCAGGATTGGCGTAGAAGAAAGTTCCGAGAAACCCCGAAGAGATTTTTGTCGCCGGAGGTTTTTCACCCATCAACAGGTGATGCGTGTTGTGTGGAAGGAAGACACGAATACACGTGCTTCAGCAAGTCTTGAAGATTCCGATTCGCTAGGACTACAATTTGCCATTGAAGCGAGCCTGGTCAAAGAGCTTCGAGTTCTGTCTAAGACAAACGCAATATGGGATGCACCTTTAGTAAAGTATTCGCACAAGAATAAAGTAGTCAGATAATTTAAAAAAATTATCGTTGCCTTCCGGCATAAGCAAAAGAACAGAAGGTGGTACATTACTGGACGAATGATCAAGTTTTGTGTTGACGAATGTACTGGGCTGCGGAAAGGTGTGATTGTTCTAGAGTATAAAAATAAATCCGCATTTGTGCATTATGCTCAGTTTAAGAGTATTTGTTCTATTTGTTCACCTTTAGGCCGAATCAAACAACGGTAGTAAAAGCTAAAGCAAGTGAAGAAATTCGGACGTAAGATCTTTAAAAAAAATACTTTACGAGACCTTCTGAACAGTGTCGATGCAACAGTGACAATAACCAGGAGTTGAAGCTCGTGATCTTTCTGCAGAAATGATGACGAAGATACCGATACATTAGAGAACACACTCCTGTGCTGCCGTGGTCTCCGGTGTGTTGTGCCACGACGATTTGGTGATAATTACAGAAGTTTTTTTTTTTTCACGAGCACGTGCTAAAACAGATAAAGTAAATCCGCCTAACCAGAGCCTTTTTTTCCCCGTAGCATTTGCTGAACTTCCCATAAATACCATGTTTTCGAATGCGGTCACATAGACTGGTGCAAAATGTGGGGGTCTGCTGATACTCCCGTCACCCATAAACGATAAAACAAACCATGAAGCGCCACTTTATTAGAATTTCAGCGACAAAAACAAAGTAGATGTATGAACAATTTCCACTAAACCGCTTTTTACTGCAACAGCAAGGAACTGCTCAAAACTCAGTTTGCCTTGTCCGTCCGTTCATCCCATCGATCAGTGGTCTCAACCGTCCGTTCATTCTGTTATCCTGACGACAACCGTTGTCATCAAACCACCTCATCAGACCACCAGAACGATGATTTTCTTTTTTGCGTCGTCAAACCACCTCGTCATACCCAGCTTCGCCATTCTCACAGAGTGAACAAAAATAAAACTTCTGCACAACCGCTTCCAGTGGGATTTAAACCCATGCCAGTAAAGCAATGTTCATGTGGGAGTAGAGCGCGCTAAACCACAATGCTGTCGCGCAAACACAGTGCAGGTAAATCAGTGAAAGGTCTTGCACTCCACACAGACCTTGAGAGAAGTAGCAACCGTGCGTGTATTTCTGAGGCCAGGACGAGCGATACTGTAGTGCACGATGATTACATTATGTGCTGCACAGAAATCGTTCTTGACAAGATGACGGTGTGCTTGCGTGCAATCCTTCGTTGTCATGCTTGTGAAGAAAAAACAACAACAAAAAAGCGCTGGCGGCCCAAAGATGGCGTACATGACATTGATAATAGAAAGCCTCAAACATGGCACATACCAATAATAAAAGATGCACCGAGAATAATTTTGTTGGTTGAAAACAACGCCTAAAGCATCGACCAAGTCATGCCAATTCAGTTACACCGCAGCGACGCCATGTATAAACGGCATTGCGTCGTTTCCCTCGGGACATCAGTTGTACACTAGAAGCTTTGGCCTGCGAATCTATTTGAAGGTGCCAGGCGGGACCTTAAAAATAAGACAGCAAGCCTTAAAAGCAAGACGCTTTTAACAAAGACTGCCTCCTCGGCGGTGGCCTAACTATTGATTTACATAAACACAGAACAAAAAAAAAAATGGTATAAGGGGACTTCACATTTGAAGCTCATCTGAAGGGGCGTGCTGTTCTGGGCTGGTTGGTACATCATTAGGACGGGAACAAACAGTGCTTGGACGGGACGAAGTGAGTACGAGAGACGCGGCGATGAACTAACAACCACTGATTTATTGCAGGGAGTGCAATATATACAATACACAGGCGCAGCGAAGAAGGCCACAAAATGAATGAACGAATAAACTTTCATTTCCCTTTTTAAGGCCAGAAAAAAAAAAACGGTTTCTGCGCAAGGGACAAGCTGTCGGCGCTATGCCGCAAGGTACAGTCGCAATCTCTTTGAGGGTGAACATGGGAGCGCGTGGCTTTCTATATCACCAGCGCCGTCAGACGGCAGCCACAATATCTGCGCGCATGCTCGGGGAGGGTAGGCTCCTTTCGTGCGAATTACGTCACCGCAGCGCGCGTGTGTCGTCTGCTAGCAGTTTTTTTCCCCTCAATAGAAACCAAATTATGACAGAAACCGCGATTTTGATGCTTTTAATTCAGAACGTTGTGCTTCTTATGCTTGGCGTTACTGTAATTACTTCAACTTTTCACTTTGTTTAGTTTTCCTTCTGCTGTGTTCTTATCGTACAACGAACAGGCCAGGGAACACAAACATCCGAACTTTTATTTGGTGCAAGTCCAACAAAAGATTGATCCGTTTAGAAGTAGTATTAGTAAGCAGGAATAATGTTCTCTTTAATGATGTTAGTATTTTGTCATACAACCCTTTGCGGAAACGACTGCTGCCATCCTAGAAGGCAGTGACGCGTACAGCGCTGGCACAAAGTCATGATGCGCTCGAAGGTCCTCCCATTCTTGTCGAACGGCTGCCCACAGCTCGTCCCCAGTCATCGGGCGGACAGGTTTTCGCACCATGGCTGCTTTGATGTACCCCCATATATTCTCGCAGATGTTCATGTCAGCGCCTTTGGCCGGCCAGGAAAGCATGCTGATTCTGCGATTTTCTATATGTTCCTTGACAACTTTTGCCGTGTGAACCGGCGCCAGGTCATGTTGAAACGGGAGTCGGCATCGAAAGTCGGCATCGGGAAAGACGCTGTGGGCGTAGGGCAGCAACACATTGTCCAAAATTTCTGTGCAGTATGGCTGCGATGTAAGGGCACCTTCTTTGCGATGCAGAGGCTCGAGAGCATGCCTTGACACCACGCCCCACACGTTCACGCAGTTTCGGCCACTCGCGGCGACTCCCTGCACATTGGCTGGCTCGTAACTGCATGGAAATCGTATTTTTGACCATCCTTCGCAAAATCAAACGTGCATTAAGAAATGTTTCTTACTGTGTGCCTCTGGTTCGCCAAACTCGCATCCGTTGGTCTTGGCGAGTTGTAAAAGTCGACTCATCCGAGAAGATCACTCGGCCCCAGTCATCTGCCATCCATGAGGCGTGTGCTTCGGAAAACTGGAGACGTGACTTCTTGTTCGAAGCAGTGATGACTGGCATTCGTGCAGCTACAGAATTTCGCAGTCCAGCACTTCGTAGGCGTCGCCGGACCGTAGCAAGGGAAGCGTCCACATCTAGCTGTTCCCGCACTTGCCTCGCGGACTGGAACGGGTTCTCGACGACAGCAGCTGCCATAAGCACGTCTTCCGTCGTTGCCTTTGGTCGACGCCTGTGTGGGGCATCACAGAGTCCTTGCTGAATGCCTGAATAATCCTGTTGACGGTCTTTAGCGGCCTGTGCACGAGAGCACCGATGGAGCGCTGTGAATATCCCTTAAGCGAATATTGTACGATTTTCCACCTCTCTTCTTCGGGAACGCGGGCCATGCTGAAATTCAGTTGCTGCTCTGACAGATGCGGTAATGTGCAAGAATATATATATATATATATATATATATATATATATATATATATATATATATTGTGGACGTTTATTACGCACATCTTCCTCATCTGTATGTTATCATCATCATCCTCACACTTCTACCTATCCTCCTCTTCGCCTGTATATGTGTTCATCATCATCGCCTGTGTGCTGCGCTGGTTCGCTGACGAGCTCCCGGGCCTAATAAACGTCGTTCCAACCGAGACGTCACAAGTGGTGGAGTGTGCTCTTCGGTCCTACGTCCTCTGGCCGTCCAGTCTGCCTCCTGGAGCTTCGTTCAGGTCGCCGCTTGCACCCACCGTCAGCTAGCATGCCGCAGGACGTGCAGCCTGGCGCCCCTATTGCCACCATTCCGACATCGCAAGTGCCTCCTTCCTTTATCATCAACAGCGCCCAGCGTGACCCCCATCTCTTCGCTGGTCTTCGCGGAGAGGATGTCGAAGACTGGCTGGACGATTATGAGCGCGTCAGTTCCGCCAATCACTGGGATGATGTTAATAAACTACGCCATGTCTCCTTCTATCTGTCTGGCGTGGCGAAGACGTGGTTCTTTAACCACGAGCCCGAATTGACCGACTGGACTCTCTTCAAGCACCAGCTTCGTGAAGTGTTCGGCACACCGGCTGTTCGGTCCACTCTCGCCAAGAAAAGCCTCGATGCTCGCAAACAACACCTGGGCGAGCCGTACACCTCCTACATCGAGGACGTCCTTGCACTCTGCCGACGTGTGAATTCTTCAATGTCGGAGTCGGACAGGGTACGCCACATTCTCAAAGGCATTGGAACTCTTGCCTTCAATGCACTCGCCACTAAGAATCCGGCTACCGTCGCTGACGTCGTAATCACTTGTCAGCGCCTCGATGAGCTCGAGTCTGTCCGCCTACAGCCCGACATTGACGATGCCCATTCTACGGGGGACCATGACCTACGTACACTGATACGCACGCTCATACGCGAAGAGTTACAATCTATGGGGTTAACCTCACCTTCGACGTATCCCAGCCAACCTTTCGGTGCGTCATTGCGTGACGTTATCAGGGAAGAACTGGCGTCCCTGACCTGCACTGTGCCAGCACAAGCTCCTGTCCCTCACGCATTACCAACTACCGCACGACCGACATACGCGCAAGTTGCTGCCAAGCCTGTCAGCCACGTCACTTCTCCGTTGCCGCTACCAACTTACGCGTCGGTTGCTACTGCGCCCACGGTTCACTTCCCGTCATCACCGCCAGAGCCTTCATCGGCCCATCTGACCTCCCTGTCACACGGTACACCGAACACCCCCTACTACCCCCCTTGGCGTCCATCTCGTCCTACGTGCTATTATTGTGGCTATCGCGGCCACATATCACGCTTTTGCCGCAAGCGCCAGCAAGACGAGCGTCGGGGCTACGATATGTGTGAGCGCGATTTTTACAGTGGGGCCTCTTACCAAGGGCGGCGTTACTCTTCACCTTCGCAGCGCTCTCCATCTCCGCCTGCATCACCTGATGCACGAGGCGCTTACCGTTCGGCCAGACGCCGTTCTCCATCACCCTACCGCCGCTCATCGTCACCACTTAGGCCTGCCTCCCTTACCTCTACCGTTCGCGCGGAAAACTAAGCGATGCAGTTTCCGGAGGAAAAACTGCATACACACACAAGACTGAAATTCCTCCAGCGCGCCCATCCAATATGATTCGTGTGTACGTTGAAGGGGTGCTCGTGGATGCTTTAGTGGATACTGGTGCGGCTTTGTCGGTTATGAATGTTCATTTGTGTTCCCGTCTGAAGAAAGTTATGACGCCTTACGATGGTCCCACGCTGGTTGCAGCCGAAGGGAACACTATTCGACCTGCTGCCTTCTGTACTGCGCGTGTACTTATCGATGACATTCTCCATCACATACAGTTTGCTGTGCTATACCCGTGCTCTCACCAGCTGATTTTGGGATGGGATTTTCTATCTTCTGCCTCTGCTGCTATTTGTTGTGGGCAGCGTGTGATACACCTTACCGACACCCAACACTTGCTTGGCGAAGAAACCCACACGCCACTTCACCTGACCGCTGCGGAAGATACGGAACTACTCCCAGGACAAATCCAACTAGTTACTCTCCTATCCGACGACATTGCCCATGGTGACGTCTTGGTGTTCCCTTCTTCACGTTGCCTTACTAAAGGCATAACATTTACATCAGGAGTTGTTCGATTCCACAATGGATCTGCACTGGTCACTGCCACGAACGCAACTCCAGAAAAAATCCTCCTTCCGCAAGGCACAACCGTTGCATCCGTCGCCGATCTGGCGCCTGTCTGCGTCTTGCCACTTACACCAGTCTCTTCTGGGGACCCATATTCTGGTTATTCTTCTTCGGCCGCCGCCCTTACAGCAGTCATCAGCACTGACTTGAAACCCGCGCAGACACAACAGCTGCTGGCTTTGTTGAAAAAGCACGCCAATTCTTTCGACGTGTATTCGTCAACGTTGGGCCAAACAACCGTTGCAGAGCATCGCATTCTGACAGACAAAACATCTATCGTACGGCGCCGCCCATACCGTGTGTCTCTAGCCGAGCGGAAAATCATCGAAGACAACGTCGCAGACATGCTGGAACGCAAGGTAATTCGCCCCTCGGCTAGTTCTTGGTCGTCTCCTGTTGTCTTGGTCCGCAAAAAAGATGGCTCCGTGCGCTTTTGCGTCGATTACCGGGCGCTCAACAAGATAACTCGGAAAGACGTCTACCCTATGCCGCGCATTGATGACGCCCTTGATTCCCTCCAAGGTGCGGAATACTTTTCCAGCCTGGATCTGCGTTCCGGCTATTGGCAAATCCCCATGCACGAAGACGATAAAGAAAAAACGGCGTTCGCAACCCCCGATGGACTGTACGAGTTCAACGTAATGCCTTTCGGGCTCTGCAACGCGCCTGCGACCTTTGAGCGCATGATTGACACCGTGTTGCGTGGCCTGAAGTGGAAGACCTGCCTGTGTTATCTGGACGACATTGTCATTTTTTCATCCACATTTAATGAGCACCTACAACGCTTGGATGAAGTTTTGACGTGCCTCGCCCGCGCTGGTCTTCAGCTGAACACCAAGAAATGCCGTTTCGCCAGCAAAGCCATTAAGATCCTGGGTCATGTCGTGAGCAGGGATGGTATTCAGCCGGACCCTGACAAGACTGCTGCAGTTCTTCGCTTTCCTCGTCCTGACAGACCCAAAGACTTGCGCAGTTTCCTTGGCCTCGCCTCTTATTTCCGTCGCTTTATCCAGAACTTTGCCTCCATCGCAGCTCCATTACACAAGCTACTAGCTTCCGGTGTACCCTTTGTGTGGTCCCAGGAATGCGAATTGGCGTTTGCACGCTTGAAGGACGCCCTCACCTCTGCACCTGTGCTTTGCCATTTTGATGAGGCCGCACCGACTCTCCTACACACAGACGCTAGTGGCCGTGGTATAGGTGCTGTTCTTCTGCAACGCGACAACTCTTCGCGAGAGAGAGTCATTGCATACGCCAGCCGTGTACTCAGCGCTTCCGAAAAGAACTATACGATCACTGAGCAAGAGTGCCTGGCTATTGTTTGGTCGATACAGAAGTTTCGCCCTTATCTCCACGGCCGCCATTTCACCATCGTTACGGACCACCACGCTTTATGCTGGCTTTCCACGCTCAAGAACTTGTCTGGACGCCTGGGTCGCTGGATTTTACGCCTCCAAGAGTATGATTTCGAAATCATATACAAGTCCGGGAAGAAACACCAAGACGCCGACGCTCTTTCTCGCTGCCCGCTTCCTACGGCCCCGCTCGACGCCTCTGCAATCGCTTAGCACGTCACCAGTTCGACCGACACTGCTACGGTTTCCTCCCTGGTCTCTATGTACCAACTGCCTTTCGACGATGATCAGCCACTCGCCTCTCGTCAGCTGGCTGACCCGTACTGTCAACGCTTCATTGATCACCTCTCTGGGGCTTCTCGTCCACCTAACGCGCGCCTCCGTCGCCAGCTCGCACATTTTAAGCTGGACGATGGCGTGCTGTATCGCCGTATTTACCATCCTGACGGGCAACGCTGGGTGCCAGTTCTACCACGCTCTCTCCGACTTCGTGTCCTCAACGCCTTTCACGATGATTTGACAGCTGGCCACCTTGGGTTCCATAAAACCTATGACCGCATTCGAAGTCGTTTCTATTGGCCTGGCCTTTCTGCTAGCGTCGCCAGATACGTCGGTTCCTGCTCTCCCTGCCAGCGTCGCAAGCTCCCAACATCTGCTCCTGTCGGCCAATTACAGCCGCTTCCGTGCCCTGAAGCCCCGTTCGAGGTTGTTGGGATCGACCTTTACGGGCCCCTTCCGGTCACTACTGCTGGCAATCGATGGATAGTGACTGCCGTCGACCATCTGACGCGCTACGCTGAGACAGCTTCTGTGCTTACTGGCTCTGCTTCGGAAGTTGCTCACTTCGTTCTTGAAGCCATTATTCTACGCCATGGTGCTCCTCATGTACTGCTCAGTGACCGTGGAAAGGCGTTCCTTTCCCAACTGCTAAACGAAGTTCTTCGAGCCTCCGGCACAGCCCACAAGACAGCTTCTAGCTATCACCCCCAGACTAACGGCCTGACCGAGCGGTTTCATCGCACCCTTGCCGACATGATCGCCGCTTATATTCAACCAGACCACAAAAACTGGGATGTTCTTTTACCATTCGTCACTTTCGCCTATAACACGGCCGTGCAGCGCACAACTGGCTACTCGCCATTTTACCTCGTTTATGGACGCTCCCCTACTTTCTTTCTGGACGTTTCATTCTTCAACTCCAAGGCTAATACATCTCTATCATCGTGCGAAGAGTACATTTCCCGACTCGACCACTGTCGCCAGCTTGCTCGCCTGAACACAGAGGCCAGACAACAAGACCGGAAAAATATTTACGACGAATGCCATCGCATTGTATCTTTTCGACCTGGTGACGAGGTCCTGCTCCTGACTCCTGTTCGCACCACTGGCTTATGTGAAAAATTCCAGCCACGGTTTATCGGGCCGTACATAGTCCTTGGACAGACTTCGCCTGTCAACTATCGCGTCACTCCTCTTGACGCCCCCCCAGACCGCCGTTGCCGCAATACCGAGGTTGTCCACGTCTCCCGCATGAAGCCCTTCACGCGGCGTGCCTCGACACCTTGACGGCCGGCCAGGATGGCCGCTTTCACGTCGGGGGGAAATTAGTGTGGGCGTTTATTACGCACATCTTCCTCATCTGTATGTTATCATCATCATCCTCACACTTCTACCTATCCTCCTCTTCGCCTGTATATGTGTTCATCATCATCGCCTGTGTGCTGCGCTGGTTCGCTGACGAGCTCCCGGGCCTAATAAACGTCGTTCCAACCGAGACGTCACAATATATATATATATATATATATATATATATATATATATATACGCTCCTCAAAGACGGAAGCCGCTTTTTAAATACGCCCACAAGTGTCATGAGCATGCGTGGCCTGACTACAGATCAACAATGATCTCGAGAACGCCCACAAAACATTACATATATTTTCAAGTTTATTGATGCATCGTGGGGAGCCTAATGAGAAGTTCAACATCGTCACCAATCCCGAACCCTACGGCTACCTTATTGTGGTACGCGCGTAGCAGACGAC
>NC_051156.1:92789009-92813529 GCF_013339745.2 Dermacentor silvarum | reverse complement strand
CAGGTCTGCAACCTAGATCACGTGCTGCGGCCTCTGGGATTACCGTAGCATCTGTTACCATCTCGGAGTTTGCAGGCGCTATCAAAGCGCCGGCGGAAGTCTTCGACCGCCGCTGCCGCCGGAAGTTGAAAAAAATTACACCATCTTCCCGAGGGGAACCATGGGCTGATGTGGAGCATCGCGGTCGTTATAACGGCGTTAATTACGTTGTTATTACGGTGTTATTAACGTTGTTAACTGGGTGTTATTACGTTTGTATTACGTGTTAACTTGCGTTGGTCACCATCACATCGCGTTAACGCCGTTATAACGACCGCGATGCTCCGCATCAGCCCATGGTTCCCCTCGGGAAGATTGTGTAATTTTATTTGAAGAAGAGTAATGAAATTGCGTAGACGAAGGTGAAACGGTTAACGAATGTCTTTATTGAGCAGCGTCTATTTGAGGTGTGCACTTGCTTTGAGTATGATGGCTTTGTGGTCGGTGAAATGAACTGTGAGTGGATCTCCTAGCAGTGGTTGTATCTTGAAAATGCTGAAGACGTGATCGATGCATGTTCCGTGAATGGTAGTTGGCTGTTGTTTGCGGTCGTCGTGTGATTCGTGTTGTAGCGAGTGGTGTGATGACATGTACTCAACCATCCAGTCGTTCTTCATGATGTCGACATTAAAGTCGCCAATGAGCATGAAAAGTTGTGTGCCTGCGTATTGTTGCTTTCGGTATTCACCCATGTTTGAAGCAAGCGTCGGGCTGCGCGTGCTGCTTGGCTGCGCGTGTTGCACGCGACCGCGAGCGCGCCGCGAAAGCGGCGGCGCGCTCGCGGTCGCGTGCAGCATCGGGAGCAGCCTCTCGGTGTTGACGTTTACACGCGGCTTCCCGTTCTCGAACTTCGGGTTCCGCCGCTCGCTTCGTACGTTTACGTTGAACTTCACGGTCCCGAACCTCAGGTTCTGCTGCTCGACGTTCTCGAACCGACGCTGCTTCACGTTGCCGAAGCTCAGGATCCGCTGCTCGACGTTCACGAACCAACGCGGCTTCACGTTCTCGAAGGTCGGGTTCCGCCGCTCGCTTCGTGCGTTTACGTTGAACTTCACGGTCCCGAACCTCAGGTTCTGCTGCTCGACGTTCACGAACCAACGCAGCTTCCCGTTCTCGAAGGTCGGGTTCCGCCGCTCGCTTCATACATTTACGTTGAACTTCACGGTCCCGAACCTCAGGTTCTGCTGCTCGACGTTCACGAACCAACGCGGCTTCCCGTTCTCAAAGCTCAGGATCCGCTGCTCGACGTTGACGTATCGAAGCGGCTTCGCGTTCTCGAAGTGTGGAATCCGCTGCTCGACGCTGACGTTTCGAAGCGGCTTCGCGTTGGCGAACTGAATCTGTATCCGCTGCGCGTCGCCGACGTTTACGTTCTGCGTCGCGAGCTCTTCTCTGTGCAGCCTTGTCTTCAGAGGTGCTCGCGGTTCTGTTAATGAACTGGCTGCTGCTGTTTAAAGATGTGCCAGACAGTTCGTTGACAGATTCGTTGACGTCCATTCAGCGCATCGGACAGCGCAGCGTGACTAAACCGAAGCAGCAACTGAGGCAGCGGCGCATGCACCGGGTTTATATAAGCAGCTGGTGCGGAGAGGAGGAGGAGTGAGAGAGGCGCGCATGCGCGCGCTGTCGCACAGGTGGCGGATGAAGACACGGAGGGAGAAGTGCGTTATCGAACAGATGGCGTGGAGAGAATGAGAGGTGCGGACGGACGCCGACGCCAACGACGCCGCGGGACAGGCCGCCGCTATAGACCTACACCACGGCGCTACGTCACGAAAATGCGGTGGCGCTGTCGTCGGAATTTAGTTTCGCTTGGTAGGCACTCCGCCGCCGAGCCGCCGCCCGTGTCGCGCCTACCACAGCAGCCGCTGGGTTTCGCGGGTGGTTGTGCGGTTCCATCTGTGAGGTCTTTATTCTATGATTTTACAATGAAAGAAACGCAGTATGTGGACGGCTGAGTTGCGTTGAAATACGCAAGAGACTTAAGTTTTCAGAGGTTTCCTGTTGATGAAAACCGTCGCAAGCAATGGGCCGCCACGGTAATTAAAAGCGAAAGTTGGATTATGATACCAGATCATCCATTATGCGCAATACATTTCGTAACCGTTAAGCTTTTCTTTTATTTTGATTGGCGTGCATTAGCCGATCTTAGGATCATTACGATCTTAGGATCATATACGATCTTAGGATCGTTATTAGCGTGCCATTATAATTGCTTGCCGCACTGTGGGAAAGCTAGATTGGGATTAGCCTTGAATGTAGGTCGAGCGAGCAGATGCCCCACAAAACACGTCACCTTCGAATTTGTTTTCATCTCAAAGAATTGAGCCCCCAGCAGTGTAAATATCCTATCACACGTTCACATACGCAGGCAGCAGGGTCACAGCTGCGTTTATTGCAGTGTGGAATAGAGCACTGCACGGGCTCGGGCTTACCCGAAAGCCCGGGCCCGGCCCGGCCCGTGGGCCGGGCCGGGCCGGGTAGAGGAGTTTTTTCACGGGCTCGGGCCGGGCTCGGGCTTTCTGCGAGTTATTCTCGGGCTTCTCGACTCTGAAAAACATGTATTTTTCGGTCTCGGGCCGGGTTCGGGCCGGTTTCGAGTCGGGCTCGGGCCGGGCTCGGGCTTGAGGTAAAGGGGTGGCGGGCCGGGCCGGGCGGGTAACGTAGAATATTTCCGGGCCCGGGCCGGGCCCGGGTCTCGCCATAAATGTTTTGATCGGGCTCGGGCGGGCCGCCCAATGTAAAAACGGGCCCGGGCCGGGCCCGGGCCGCAAAAATCTGCCCGTGCAGTGCTCTAGTGTGGAAGTGTCATAAACGCGCCTAAACGTGTCAGTTAAATTTCGAGCGCGAAACAAAATGTACAGTGTTAGTACAGAGTTGGAGCGATCGGACGGCCGCGTACAACAGCTAGCTCACATAGCGCGGGCCTACACAGGCGGCGTCGCCGTAGAGCCGGTACCTCGCCGGTCCCATCACCGAGGCGATCGCTTCTATCACCGCTCACGGTGACGTAGAAATCGGCTACAGCTTGTTCTTAACCTGAAATAGCGCTTCATAGAAAAAATATCTCGAATTTGCACGTGTTTCGTAAAGCAGCGTCCCGTACTAAACCACTGGCGCGAACGGCATTTCGTCTCGCAGACGGGAACCAAACATCGGCCGTCTCAACGAGACGGCTCGGCTGGCTTGCAAGTACTACGTTTCGTTTCCTATTCGCACCAACGACACCAACAAAACCAATTCATTTAAGCCCACGTTAATCGTGTTGTCAAAAATAAGCGCACAATGATGAGCAGCAGGCCAGGTCGCAAGCGCTGTCGGCCGTCACTGCGGCGGTCGAGCTAGGTCTAGCGTCTCGTTCGGCCGTATCCCCGATGGGGGCGAGATGAAAGAACGTGCACTGTTTGCACATTAAAGAATCTCATGTAGTCAAACTAAATCCGGCGCCCCCACTACTGTGTGCTTCATAATGAAATCGTGGTTTTAGCTCCCCCACCCCATTAAAAAAACACCGCATATCCACGGGGTGAATGATGATGAGTGGGCGAAGCTCCGGAGGGAATCATCGGTAAACCGTGAATCTTCCGTGTAATTCGCCCAGTCTCGCCGCACTAAATCGAACGATTGACTTCCACCAATGACACGCGCCATATGTGACGTCATTCCTATTTTATAACAGCGCCCTTCATTATAATTGCACCATCTCCCGCTTAAGGGGACGCTAGCACAAACGCGTTAGAAATGTGCAGTACTCTAAGGGGAAGAGGCCACAGCGTCTTACGCAGCCGTTTACACATACCGGAACGTGCACCGCGTTTGCCGACGCCATCAGCGTTTATGAATACGGGGGTAAGGCGGAGAGGCCACAGCGTCTTACACCAGCTTCTTGCACGGGCCGTAACGCGCTAGCACAAACGCGTTAGAAACGCGCAGTCTTTCGTTAATGTTGGGTATTTATTGCCATCGTGGTGCGTCTGTCCATGTGCGCTTCGTGGCGTAGTGGTTAGCGCCACGCGTTCAGAAGCGAGGGCTCCCTGGTTCGATTCCGCTACGGCCACAACTCTCGGAATTTTTTTTTCTCATAAAAGTAGACGTGGCTACCTACAACTACGACCACTACTACTACAGAGGAGGGACAGACCCACACCCTAAGGAGCTTCGCCCCTAAAAAAGATGCGCCATCCGCGCGTGCAAGCGGTGCATGGCGGCGAACGTGGGCGGAGCCAAACGTTGGGCGGAGCCTACGCGACGTCGCTATAGGGCCTAAAATATATCGACGGTGCCTACCGCTGTTTACAAACATGGTGTAGGTCTATAATCTAACAGCCAACGAGCGCCGCCTCACGGAATTTATGCTGAACTCAGGGAACCACTGCCCCAATGAGAAAGCGAGCAACGCGACGGGCATCTAGTAAAGGAGGCATTGGTCACACTCAAGCTGGGCTCCCTCGACGCGATTCTGTTATCCCGACTTCGTGCGAGCACACGCGAGGTGGATGGCACGCTCATCAGCGTTGGAGTCTTGAGTCGTCTTCGCGGCGTCTTGTCGATTCGCTTTGTGCGTAGCGTCTTGTTGACCTCCCACTGTCCGGTGACACAGGACGACCTTAGTAACTGTTCGACACAGGCTACGCGACAGGGTCCACGCTCTGCTTTCGTTGATCACGGAGATGTGCTGGTCTCCGAAGAACACTGGGCGTCCGCTCGTCTGTAGACATGCGGCCGCCTCCGTGAAAAATGTTACAAAGAGGACGGAGCTTATTTAGTTGAGACGGTAGGAAAACACTGGACCAGGCGAGGCTTGCTTGCTTACTTGCTTGCTTCCTATACCATGGCGCATACCCACTACAGGGGATTGGCCAAGAAGCCGGCGGTAAAAGGGGTGGGGCAGCGGGTTAAAAATTGAGGGAAAAAGTATTGTGAGGTTACACCTGAAATTATTCAAAGAAACGAACTGATGTTCGAGACATTTTTTTTCTTATAGGGAAACATGTGCTTTTTGAAAGAAGAGCAAGCTAGAAGGTAATAAATTTCAATCAGTTTAATCGGAATCTTCTAAATTATAAATAATAAATCAGTAAATAACGTAAATTGGAATTTAGTAAAATAATAAATCAATAAATTAACTAGGTATTCTCCTTGTGTCACCAAGGAACTCGCATACGGCCGTGCATACGTTCCGTTGGCTAAAACCCAGTGTAGATGCCCCAAAGGATAGAAAGTTTTCAGTGTTTATAGCGATGCCTAATTTTCGGAATGGTATTTCGAAGTTTTTCTTTCTCTAGTTTGCGAATCGGCGGCAGGTTAATAAAATATGATCCATGGTTTCAGGTTCTTTGCAGAAATGACATAGAGGGGACATCGCCGGACCAGAGCTGTGTAGATAAAAATTGAGGGGTGGAATACGGCATCGTAATATTGTAAGGGAGATTTCCAATTTACGTGTGGGACACCATTGATTGTCCCAAGGGTAGAGCAAATGCTTTAAGTCTGTGATTTGCAGTGTCGGTTTTGCACAGTAATTGAAAAGGGATAGTTTTCTAAACCTACCGGCGGTGAAATAAGCAAAAGTCGGCAGAACATACATGACTGTTCCATATAGGGATGTACGTGCAAGTGCGTCGGCGATTTCGTTTAAGAACAAACCACGGTGGCCTGGTACTCATATTAAGCGCACCAGACGTAAGGTCGAATGGCTTAATGTTTCTAGTTCATTCAAAACTGTATTGCCTGAGGATGAGGAAAGTGCTGTGCAGACTCACAACGAATCGGTTAGTATTACAGCTGTCAAAGAATTTCCAGCAAGTGTTCGAAGTGCTAAAGTAATTGCCAACAATTCCGCCTGAAATATAGGTGTAAAATCAGGAAGCCGCATTGAATAGGAGCAGGATAGCGCCTCAAAAAAAAAAAAAATGCCTACACCCGCTTTCTCGTGACACACTGATGCAGGCGAGGCAGCCGGGCCAAAACACGAAGTCTTCTTGCTCTTCTTCTTCCGCGTCTTCTGTTTCCACTGCCTAATTCTCGTGCGGCTTTCGTGCATCAGGTGTTTGCAAGTTAAAGGCTTCTGTGTTTACAGATGCTTCGGCTTCAAGTACAGCGCAACACTATGAGCAACCCTAAAAACACGCGCGTAGGTGCACTTTTTGGCATGGCATCTCAATTACAGAGCACCGAAATTAAATTCTAAATGCATGTACGGAAAACAAATGCAAATGCGATTCAGCAGCGCGGTGCGTGCAGAAGTAGCAACTGCATCAAGATAGAATGTCTGGCTCTTCTCTGTCTCCATTCCGTGGGACGCGCTGCCAAATACGTCGCATAGATTCCTTCTTATTTTTTTTCTCATTTGAAAAGATCAGCTTTGATGAACTTCGCTGCGTTGTCTGGACTTTTCAGTGAATAAATGTCATATGGAGTGCTATTTATCCACTCCATACAGAACAAAATTACTAACCTTTATATCTGCACTTTTATCCTATAATGTACGTGTAAAAATCATATTTTTCAGTTGCCTTTCATTCCTCACAAATATACATAACATTTTCGTGAACATTTCGCTTTCTTCTGAGAAGTTTTTTTTTTCATGTTTACAGTGTATGAAAAATATTTAGTGCGAGCTGTGTGCCAGAACAACCAGTGAGCTGTTCCTCATTCCATTGGTGAGGTTATTTTTTATTGCCGCTAAAATGCGTTAGCGCTTAAAATTTTTAACTTCTGAAATGCTTCAAAGAACGCGTGCCTAAATAATTTTTTCGTGCGGAAGAAACTGTTGCCCTTGAGCGCCAAATTAAATTAGGAAGTCATGATGAAAACACACAAACACACACAGAAATTGTTCATTTTTTCAACGGAAATAAGGAAACATTCTGATACAAATCGCCGCAGACAGACACGAAGCGAGAAGAAAAATGTTGTCTGAATTGGCCACCCTTAGCAGGCATGTTTTATTTTATACCCTGTTGCCGGCGTTGTCAAGAACCCGTTGTTTTGCGTAAGCGCAGCTATGTGTGTAGGAATGAGCAGTTTCATTTCCCCGTGTCCTACACACGATGGCGGGTGGCGCTTTTGCTGCAAATCGATATATGGCGCTTGATATTTGGAGTATCACCTAATATTTTATTATTACGACATCGATAACACTGTAACAGGGCTTCTGCACACGGCATCGAATAGGAGAAGAAGCAATCATAAGTTTATTCACACGGTGCGAGCACGCTAGCGGGAAAAACTATAAAAAAACAAACGTCGTGTTGTTCAAGCGCGGTGTTACAACAGCATCCAGCGCAAACCCGATGGCTGCGAATGTCCAATCACGGGATAAAATGGCTCGGCTTCGGAAACTGTGGAATTGGTCGATGTACTAATGCCAATGCCTTAGTTAAGCGAACATTCTGTCAGGATCCTCCTCCAATATCCTTTGTGTTTTCTTCCTATTCTCTTCGCGCTTCTTGTCGGCATTGTAGCCCATCCAGATGCAATACTTCGATGTTGTTCTTTTTATTTTTCGTCTCCGTGCTGTCAACTGCGGTGTTCCTACTGTGGGAAGCCTCTGGCGTTCCCTCGCCATTGCTGAGGGGGGTGGTCTTGCAAATGCAACATCGCACGCTCGAGTTTCGCTTGAGTAGGAATAGGATGCCATGTGGCTCGTTGTCAACCAGGGCGATGCGTTAGGAACGCCACGTAAAGAACAAGATGATGTCTTGTTCCCGGTTTCCTTGGCCGTGGACCGGGCTGTAGACTGGCGGCAGCCTCTCGTCTGGGTCCAGAACGCGTCGGTCTTCCGGCAAGAGGACGTAATGATCGGCGATGGGTAGCACGTGGACTTGTGTGTGCGCCCACCGAAGTGCTCGTAGGATCTCTTTTCCTTTATACCCGTAGCCTTCACCATTTCAACACCTCTGCTGCCCAACGATTCGCTTATCCATTGACGTAGCTTTCTTGGATTTCGCTTTCCCCCGTGCTTGACGAAGTACGACGAGGTGCCCATGTGTTGTCCGCACTGTTGGACGGGGTCAGTGCGTTCCTTGCCGGCGACCCCCCGGTCCCCCTGGCTCGGGGCATCCGAACGCTAGGCCCGCTCGGTGACGCCAGCCTGGCAGCCACATTCAGGCTGGACTCCCTCGACGGGATTGTCTTTGCCTCAGCACACGCGAGGTGGATGGCACGCTCACCTGCGTTGGCGTCTTGATTCGTCCCGGCGGCATCTTCTCGGTTAGTTTTGTGCGTACCGTCTTGTAGACCTTCTACTGTCCGTTGCCGATGGAAGACCGTCTCAGCTGTTCCACCCGGGCGACGCGACCGGGTCCACGCTTTGCTTTCATCACGCACGGAGATGTCGTGCAGTGCTCCGAGGTACACTGGGGGTCGGTCGCCCGTGGAAGCGCGGCTGTTTCAGTAGCGTCCGCCAGCACATCTACTAAAGAACGCTACAAGACGGGCGGCATTTATCTGGACTGTTCGTAGCTATAGCACTGCACGGGTGAATGATGATGATGATGATGATGATGATGATGATGCCTCAATCAATGGCATGGGTCAAGGCCGCTCGACCAGAATTGAAGTCGTCTTCTTTGTCTTCTCCTTTTGTTTGTGCGTGTTCAGACGTGTGTTCTGGTAGCATCAGTGCAGCGCATGCTACACTTATGCGGATGATGAGTTCTCTTGCTACATTCCCATATTATTGCGATAGCAATTATATGGACACTACAAAGCGGATTTCTGCCGTCGGCATCATCGTCGCCATCACCGTAAGGTTCCGTATGACGTGAACGGCGATGAAATCGTCGCCGGTAAGGTAGGTAAGTGGTTCTTGAGGGAAAGGGAAAGGTTGGCGCTATCTTCTGCAGCCCTTGAGGGAGCACGGCTCAGCGCCGCGCTCCGGACGCTGTATGTGCGAGTGAAAGGGAGCGAGGGACGCGCGCTTTCACGGGGAGCGAACGCACGTCGGAGAGCAAACGTGCGTTCTGCGCCGTGCTCCCTGAAGGGCTGCAGAATTAAGCGTCTCTTTCCTCCTTTCCATACATAGAGAGCAAACGCGACTTTTTCCGTCGCGCGAAAGGCTGTGGGGGGACGGGGGGGAGGGAGGGGAGGCGATGATGATGAAAACATTTTATTGACAGGAAAAGGAGAGGGGAGTTAGGGGAAGGGTGGTCGGATCCTTATTCCGGGATTCCGTTGGCTAAAGCCGCCGCCCTGGCTCTTTTCACGAGGGCTTGCTGGTCCTCGAGGGTTGAGCTGGACAGGGCTCCCTCCCATCCTTCCCACGTTGGCTGTTGTGTGGTTTCTAAGGCACTATTAGCCTGACAGGCCCATACCATATGGTACAAATCTGCTTTCTGTCCGCAGAATTTACATTCGGCTGAAAAGGATTGTGGCTCGATAGCATGTAGCTTTACTGGATTGATAAATGACATGGTTTGTAATCTCCGTAGAAGACATTCTTCTGATTTATCTAATCCTTTCACAGGGCCCAGGTATTTTCGTCGCGATAGGCGCAAGTACTGTAATACATCTGCATAAGTTACTAATGGCAATGGGAGTTCCGGTACTACGAGGAGAGAGGAGGAGGGACCCCGGGGGAGGAAAGCTCGGGCCGCGGCGTGTGCACGCTCATTTCCCTCTACTCCCTGATGACCTGGCACCCAAATCAGCTCCTTGCGCGAAGCGAAGACCCCAGATTGTTTCAGAATCCTGCAAGCTAGCGGCGCAATTCTGCCCCGCATGTAATTTCTATATGCAGTTTGCGAATCCGTAATGATGTATTCGGAATTATGATGCGAAGCTGCCATAGCCAATCGCCACCTCTTCCAATTCTGCAATTTTCCCGTGCCGAACAGAAAGTCCACTGACCGTTTTGTTTAGCTGCGGCACCAAATTCGTATTTATATAAAAACGCCACGGGCGTTCGGTGCGAACACGGGCAAAACGCCGACGGTGTCGACGATAGTTCTGCGCGTTGCTTGTGCTGCTGCATGTCGAAGTTTATACAGCTGATAAAAATACTATCCTTACTCCGTATAGCTAGCTCTCTACTAATTTGCTATCGCAATTGATGCTTCACCTTTCGGGTGAAACTGCGACAATTTTTAATATTATTATTACTATCATTATTACTGTATTATTATATTTGCTCCAGAATTGGCATCTCTAATTATTACCTCTTTGAATACTTTCACTTTCCCACGCATGCGAAAAACCATTCGTGCTTTTCCTGTATTTAAGTCTGGCTGTAAAACCGGTCTGTCGAATTATCGCCCCATTTCTCTTCTCTGATTGACGTCTAAGATTTTCGAGCTCGCTCTTCACAACATGTTGTCGTTTACTGTGAATAACTCATTCATTCCAAATCAACATAGATTTCTAACCGGGCGATCCGCTAGCATAAATCTCGCAAGTCTCACAACACAGATCTGCGAGGCGGTACTTCAAAGGGGACAAGCTGACACCATTTACTGTGCTTGTGATGTAGTCAGCCACTCGCTACTTCTGATCAAGCTTCGGTGCTTTGGTGTTGACTCGTCAGTTGTCAATCTATTGCGCAGTTATCTTCTTGATAGATGATGCTATGTTAACGTGAATGGCCAGAAATTTTCTTTTTACATGGCAACGAGCATCGCCCTTCAAGGATCAGTAGATGTAGATGTAGATGTAGAGCCTTGGAGTTACTGGCACATACCCACTCTGGGGGATTGACCAAGAACCGGGTAGTTTGAAATAACAATCAGAAAGGAGATGTATAAAACAATACAAACATAAATGTGGGAATATGTACGCATCTGAGAATGAATAATTAGAATAGGATCAGTATTAGGACGACTTCTTTTTTTCAGTCCTGTTAATGACGGTTTCTCCGCTATTCGTAATTCTTCATTCCTTCAACATGCCAACGACATCAAGATTTTAAAGAAAATTCACACTGTTGATGACTGTCGCCTCCTGCAGTCGGACCTGTATATTTTTTTTTTCTAAATGGTGCAAAGATAATAATAACCTTGCCTTGAATGCTGCAAAGGCCGAAGACATGATTTTCACAAGCAAAACAGCAAGGATTTCTTCTTCTTATTCTATAGATTCTGTACCATTATGTAAGGCCCGTGTGATCAATGATCTCGGTGTACTTTTTATTACAAATTTACACTGTCCTGCTCGCTTTGAATGCTTTGCAAAGCGGGCTATGCGTTCAATGGCTCTGTTTGCAGATTATCATCATCATCATCAGCAGCAGCAGCAGCCTATATTTATGTCCACTGCAGGCTTTTACAGATCCAACAGTGACATTAAAAATCGGGTCCAGAAAACGTTTCTAAGCATATATCATCATAATCAGCCTATATTTATGTCCACTGCACGACGAAGGCCTCTCCCTGCGATCTCTAATTACCCCTGTCTTGCGCTAGCTGATTCCAACTTGCGCCTGCAAATTTCCCTCAAATGTAAGTTGAAGGAATTACCAAGGGCTGCGCCGCGCACAGAGGTCAATTGAACGGGCTGTTAACTACAGACATGATAGCGTTGGATAGTAATTTGAATATGCCAAAAAACATAATTCTGTTACGCGGAAACTCACACACAAACCCCTTTTTACTTGCGAAGGGTCACTGTTTTAACCTCTGCCTTACGAGGGCATGAACCATTTCTCTGCCCTGCATTTTCGCCGGGATCGGCCCACCACGGTTGTCTGTCTTTCTGTCGACGTTACGCCACGACGAAATCCCCGGGATCCTCGCCATAGACAGCTGCGCTGTAAAAAGAAATGGAGCTGGGCAGGTCATATAATGCGTAGGGTAGATTAGAGTTCATTTAATGCGTAGGGAGATTAGAGTCACAGAATGTATGCCAAGAGAGAAGAAGCACAGTCGTGGACGGCAGAAAGTTAGGTGGGGGATAGGAAGGTAGGTGAAACTTTATTTACAGCAAGCTATGCGCGGTTTATTCCTGGGTGGTTTATTCCTGGGTGGTTCTACATGGAATTTGGGTGTAGTTCATGTTCCTCCATTCGTTCAAAGAGTTTGCCCAGGCAGGACGTTAGCGAGATCGGTGGTAGTTGATCGAGCCTGCGTGGTTTGCCCGGTTTTGGTATAAGGACTATCTGAGCGGTAGTCCATTCCTCGGGTAATGTTCCCCCCGGTGTCCACATTTCTTCGTTCAGCTGCTGTGTAAAGGCTCGGAGGGTTTCATCGCTTAGGTTCCTCAAGATGGCGTTGGTGATCCCGTCGGGGCCCGGTGCGTGTTTTTCTTGAAGTTCTGCGCTGTCACGTATACCTCTGCATACGTGATGGGTGCATAGAGCCTCTCGTTCGGAGGCCCCTCATAATGAGGGTATGGCTTCGGATGCCCGGTCCGGATTCCCGTGTATCTTTGCTGGAGTTCCTGTATGAGTTGATCCTGGGTTCCCGGATATTCGCCAACAAGTTTTTGTATGGTTCTGTTTGTTTCTGTTTTTGTACTTGAAGGATCGAGGATGCTGCGGAGTATGTTCCACGTCTTTTTGGTGCTGAGCGTGCATTTAAGCGAATCACAGAACGTGCGCCAATTGTCCTTTTGTACCTTCAGAGCATACTCGCTGGCCTTTATAGTGATGTTTGCAATCCGAAGTCTAAGTTTCCGGTTTAGTTTCTGTTTGCGCCATCTTTTGGTGAGACCTCTGCATGATTCCCATAAGGGTATTAGATCGTTGCCGATTGCTGGCGTGTCGGTATCGGTTTGGTAGACTTTGGTGTTGGCGTCATATAATCTTTGATGCGCAGGGCCCACTCCTTGATCGTGGCATAGCCGCCTTGGTATTCTGGTAAGGGTGGACTTATATCTAAGTCGGACTGTTGCCTCTTCCTGAACTTAGGCCAGTTTCTAATTTTGGCCTTCCCTAGGGGTCGGCCTAGTTTGGCCGAGGCGCTGGTGATTTCGATAATGTAGTGATCGCTACCCAGCGAGTCGTTTAGGACCCTCCAGCTTGTTCCTACGGTATCGTTGGTTATGGTAAGATCAGGGGTCGTGGCCCTGCTCGCGCTGTTTTCTAGTCTTGTAGGAGTACCTGGTACAGTAATTAGTGTTTAGCCGTGGCGTTCTATAGTTTCAAGGAGTTTAGTGCCCTTGGCGTCTGCTTTTGGGTAGCTCCACGTGTTGTGCTTTGCATTGAAATCTCCGGTTATGAATAGGCGATCACGGTGTTCCAGCATTCCCTGTAGGTGCCAGAATAGTGACGCGAAGTCAGCCTTCTTGTCACCGGGGGGATTGTATACGTTGCATATGACCTGTTTTGGCCTCCCCTTCTTGACGGGCCATATTGTGATGATGAGATGTGGGATTTCCTCACCGGGAAGTACTGTTAGGGTTGTTGCCAAATCTTGGCGAACGAGCGTGGCCACCCTAGATTGATTGGGGTCGTAGTGTATTTTATATCCCATAATTGGTTTTGGTTGCTCTCCCGCCTCTCACAGGCAGGTAATGTCAGGGGGGACTAGAGCCGCCTTTACGTATAGCGAGAGAGATGCGAGTTTGCTTTTAATGCACCTGCAGTTCCAGGACCTGATCGCGATGCTTTCGCCTTCCATTTGGGTTTTACGGGCCATGATGGGAATTAGACGCTATTGTGCTGTCTGTGTCGGAGTTCAGCATGCGTGCAGCATCCTCTGTTTGAGAGCGTATTTGACTATTTTTCCGTTTACGTTTGGGTTCCTTAGTTAGGGACTCGTTAACGTATTTCTTAATTCTTGGAATTCAGCGAAAAACTGCTGAAATTGTTGCTGTATCTGTTGTACTATTTGTTCTTGTGATTGTTGTAGTGCTTGTTGTAATTGGTGCTGGGTTACCAGGTTTCTGTCTGACGGCGTGGGCGCCTGGGGCTGCTTTGGTGTTGATGCTTGGGAAGGTGGGGGAAATTTGTGCTTGCAGTGGTGGATGCGCGGTGAGAGTGCTTAGCTGCGGCAATTGCGATTGTGGCGATTCTTCGCGAATCCCAGCCTGTACTGGTTCGAGCATGGCCACTCGTTTCATCAAAGTTTCGATTTTGAGCTCGTAGTTGGTTAGACGCTGTGTTTGCTGCCTATTTTCCTGAATGACTCTCTGGTATTCCGGATTTTGTGTGATCGGTGTGGATATGTTTCGTGGCTTGGGAGACACTACTTTCGCCCAGCTTACCTCGTGTGATGGCTTCTGCTTCTTGGCTGGTGGCGATGGGTTCCTTTTGGGTGTCGGTGGTGCCCGGTGCTCGCGGCTCGGTGACCGAGAGCGGGATCGATGCTCGGTGTTGTCCGGCCGGCCGCGAGTGTCCGCCCTGTAGGTATCTTCTTCGTCTTCCGAGGCGAACCATCGTGGGGCTTTCGGCTTCATCGAGGCCGACGATGGTGCGGGTCTGAGTCGAACTGTTTGAGTCGCTGCTTGCACGAGTGGTCGCCGGTAGGGTGAGCCTGCCCGCACGAGGCGCAGTTTATCTCGCACTTGTGTCTATCGGTTGGGACAAGCAGTCCGCACAGTCTGCAGATGGGTCTGTCCGGGTTTGGGCAGGGTGACCCTTTTCTCTGCAGATCTTGCAGACCTGGAGCGTCGGTCTAAATGGGTAGCAGCGGAGTTCACATCTGTAGTAGTACACAAATCGTGGTAGAAGGGGCCCAACGAAGGTCAGCGCTGCACTTTGGGTGGCGCCGATCATCCTGGCTCTAAGGATTTCTACCCCTTGTGTTCTCACTCTGAGGTGGGCCATGAGGGTTTCGGTGGTTGTGTGCAAGGGGATTCCATGTACCACTCCCCTGAGGGTGCCTTCTCTGTGCGCGGTGTATGCGCGCACTGCGTGACTTCGGCCGCTACGTGTTAAGGTGTGGATGTGTCGGGCTTTTTCGGCAGCCTCTTCATAATGGGTCGATAGGATGGCTATGTTGGATCCCGGGCTGATTCTCAGGATAAATTTGCCATCCGTGAACTCGTTCTGGCACGCGTCGATGATTGCTCGTGCGAGTGTATGAGTGAGCAAATTTCTTAATGGTAGTCCTTGATTTGGACGAACGATTATCTTGTAGTCATTTTTCGGGAGAGGTGGAGGTCTAGGACTCTCCGCGTTGTTAAAGAGTTCTTAGTGGCGGTTGCAGGGTCTTGGCGCTTTACGCTACCGCGTCGCCTCTCCAAGGCTTCTTGCTTGCGTTGCTTTTGTGTTCGGACTGATTGCCAGTTAATATCTGCTCTCACGGTGTTATCGTACAGAGTTTGTTGTCTCACCGGTTCTGTTGTCTGGTCCATGCGCTCTTCTTCGGGTCCTCCGGAGGTTGCATGGAGGGGCACGACGATCGTAGTCGCTTCGTTCACCATGGTTAGGCCAAGGGCCGACGCGGAAAACACCGCCGGCGAGGTGAGCGGCTGCCGCAACCAGTTACGGTTCGCGTCTCACCGGTGGCGACGAAACTTGAAGAATCCTCCTGGGTTCCCAGGTGATTGCATTTCCACGCGGTTGGTGTCGGTACGTTCCTTAGAACGTTAGGCAACTGGTGAGAGCGCTTTCGGACGTTTTCTGGCGAAAATACCATCGAAAACTCGTGAAACTGCGAAGCCCGATGCCAGCCGGTGTTGACTCGACGCGGCGCCCCTCTATAGGTGGGAGATAACACGAAGTAATTTGCAAGCTCAAGTTAGAATAAACTAGCGCCAGACTATCGCGTTCCACTCTTAAAGGCGAAACTTAAGCGTCCGCCAAGTTCTTTTTTTTTTGTTATTAAATGTTCATGCAAGCCACCCCAGGACTGCAGATGCACAAAATCCGACTAGAATTTTTTATAAGACTTGTAGATGATCTCATTTACTGTACAGAACTAGGGATAACGTTAGTATAAGAGAGAGAAAAAAATGATTTACAGAAAGGCAGAGAGGTCGGCCTGAGCTGTAGCTTGCTCTGGCCTGCTACTCTACACTGGGGAAAAGGAACGGGGAGGGAAAAGGTTAATGAATGATGATAAGAGGAGGAGGTTTTATATACAAGTTTACAACGTTGTGGCATCTCTAAAGCCGTGCGTCCAGCCCAGTGGCTTGTAGAAAGACTAAAGCTGCACTGGTTATCAGGGCTGCGCTGTTTGCATTGGGCCGAGGACCTAAAAGAAACTCGTCTGATATAGCGGCCTCTTATCGACTTTTGCAATGGAAGAGACCAGTTTCTGCCGTTCTTGAGCGTACGCGGGACAAACGCAAAATATATGATCAAGAATTCCGCGAAAAACTACTAGGTTGTCTAGAGCTTTTCATGTATCTGCTTATGGGATCACAGGGAATCCCCTGGCCAGGATTCTACGGACCTGCAATGAACACTCGCACGAAATAGACATGTTCCACAGATATTTGCCGATTTTCCAAGCAGCACTCGAATCCGTTTTATAGTTTATGTCTAGAAATATGAACGTTCTTTTTGTATGTATTGGGGAGACCGTTGGTGCTCGGCTTGAGTACTCCTTATTCGTGTTTGTTGATGCGTATGTGTCCGCCTTGGTGATGTAATGGTTAGCGTGTGCTTGCTGTCCAGGCTTCCAGAAATTTCAGTCAATGTCATTCTTTTATTTCTGTTATATGTTGTATTTCATGTTACGCTATGTTGTGCTACGTTGTGTTATTTTTTGTTATGCCGTGATGTGTTATATTATGCATGTTATATATTAAGCGATAGCGTTAAGGGCCCCGTGTCGCAGAAAATCCGGCGTCGGTGTGGGGGGGAGGGGGGGGGGGGAGGGTGCGCCGGTGACGTTGGCGGCAATAAACAACCTGAACCACCACGACCGCGAAGGTCCTCCGCGTGGCGAAAAGCGTTAATGAACAAAATTTAATTTCTCCAAGTAAAATCCGTCAGAAAAATCGTAATGTACGACTTAACCACAACCTACAGACGTGATAGCGTCGGATTGTAAATTGAATATACGAGACAACATAATTATCTCACGCCGAAGCTCAAACACAAACACCTTTTCCAGCATCTCTACAATTCATACAGTGGCGCGCCGCGTTATACTAACCTCTTAGTTAGTTAGTTAGTTAGTTAGTTAGTTAGTTAGTTAGTTAGTTAGTTAGTTAGTTAGTTAGTTAGTTAGTTAGTTATACTAACCTCTTCCTTGCAAAAATACCATCCAGATGACGATCGCCTTCTCGGCAGCCTAGAGCCCCTTGAAAAAAAAAAAAACTTTACGGCAGCCTAACGGCAGCCACGCGCGGAGCGCAGTTACACAAAAAAGCTGAAAGTTGCCGGGAAGCCTGATAAGGCGCAGGGATCTTTGAATGCTATCGCGTTCCACTCTTAAAGGCGAATCTTAAGCAAGCTTCAAATTTTTTTAAACCACATTTGTATAGAATGTGAAATTTTTATTCCTGTTTGTTGATGTATGTATATATCCTTGTATGTACGTTATACCATTTCTCACGAGCGCCAGTACCAAGGCTTCCAGGTTGTTCCTGCTCACGTCAATAAAATAGAGTGATTTATTCACTTATGCAATATTATTTATTATTAATATTAGTTAGTAGTAGTAGTAGTAGTAGTAGTAGTAGTAGTAGTAGCATTAGTAGTAGCTAGTTAGGAACTTAGTAGTAGTAGTATTGCAGCGTTGGCTTTTCTTAGATCGTTTGGCTCAGAGAGAGAGTAAACATCTTTATTTTGTAAATGCTGCTTTGGAGAGGCGTCCTCATTCCAGAATGCCTTGAGCTCGGGCCGCATCCTGGGCCCTCGCAATCAGCCGCTGCTGATCTTCGAGGTCGGAGCTGGCCAAGGCTCTCTCCCAAAGCTCATTGGTGTGGTAAGGGTTCGGAGGATTGAGTGGTGCCTCTCTGCAACCCCCTACTATGTGCCTGAGGGACCCGGGCTCTGCGCAGTAGCGGCATTGCGGAGAGAATTGTGTAGGGGCTATGAGGTGGTTTGTGGTTGGGTGGGGGATTGTGTTAACTTGTATAGCTCGGAGGAATCGCTCCTGCTGTCTAGGTAGTGACTTGTGTAGGGGTGCATATGTTCTGCGGGTTAGCTTGTAGTGTTGTGTGATGTCTTGGTACGAGACTGGAGGGTGCATGCACTCGGGTTCAGATTCCTCGGCTTCGGCTCGGTGGGTCAAATCTCGAGCCACGTGGTTGGTTACCTCGTTGCCAGGAATGCCGTGATGAGCTGGCGCCTAGATGATCATGACTGATCTGGTTGGCGGCTTTTGAATGATGATCTTGAGCGTAATGGCATGAATTCTGCTGCTAGCGAAGTTGCGGCACGCCTGTTGGGAGTCGGTCACTATGACTTCAACCTGTGTTTGGGAGAGCGCGATGGCTATGGCTGCTTCCTCGGCTTGGAGGTGATTGTATCGGGTGAGCGAAATGCAGCTCCGATGTTCTATGTTGACGATTACGGTGGCTGTTGTGGTTGCGCGTCTGGGGTAAGACCCCGCATCCGTTTAGGCTGTACATGGCAAAGTCCCGTATCGCTTGTGTATGGCCCGGGCCCGGGCGTCCCTTCGCTGAGCGTGGTGCACTGGGCGCATGTTGCGAGGTAGAGGAGGTACGGTGATGTTGCTCCCGATGGCATGGGGTAAGCTAACAGTCTGGTGCGGCGGATGGCTGAGAGGAGCAGATAGCCCCAGGCGTTTGGCTCAGTTTTGCACCTTTGGTGCCATCGGCAGTGGTGGGCCATTTCTGGAGGAAGTGCTGTCTATACATCCCATTCGTAAGTGCCGCTAGGCCTGTGTCATGGTTATATCACCATGCCACTGAGTACATGCCATCCCCGTCACGCCATCTCGGCGTTGTCGTCATTAGTCGGCATCACACCATCTGATGCAATCGTCTTCATATAATCTTCGTCACATCTTCTTCGTCATACCTACCTCCTTCGTCGTTCCATCGACAACATTCCACTTTCCTCATTCCAACGTAATCATGACGACGTCATTCAATCTGGATCATGACGTCGTCATCATTTCATCGTCGTGTTAGCGTTGTAGTCGTTTCATCATCCTCATGTCAAGTTCGTCTGTAGATTTTCGTCATGTCCTCGTCTTGCCGATTTCGTCGTCACGCCAATGTGATCATACGCTCACAGTCATCACATTGTCCTCATGAGGTCGCAGTTATACTAACCTCGTACTACCCTTTCGAATTAGCATCTCATGAGAGACGCCGACCGCACGAGAACCGCTCATTGACTTAGACCATTGTTCGCGCCTACGCATCGCGGCCACCTCGTCGGCTACCATGGCACCTCAACCAATGGTTCCTATGGCATCAAGTGCCAAAAGAACGCAGCGCCAACGCTCACGTCCATCGCAGTGCATTCCAAGCATTGTATTGTATTGTATTCCAAGCACGGAATGCATCGTTCTTCTTTTACGCTATAGAGACCACCTGCTTAGTGGTATTTGCTGCTTTTAGTCTGCTCCGTGCCATGCACAAAACACAGTAATACCAACAACGTTAATACAAACAAAAATTAGGTAAAACACTATTTTTCTATTCTACAATAAGGCATAAAATTAAATTAATAAGGTTTGCATTTCTGACATGCGGCTGTAGTAGCAAGACGCAGGTACTTTCACCGGCAAGAACGGGCTATACCAGCTTCACTGCTATGTTAAGAAGGCTTAGCATAATTAGCACTATTTACACAAATGCTTCTCCAGGAAAGAGAGGATATGGTATGGGCTAGTAACAGCAGATATCTCTATTTCCTGGGGATTACACTAAATTGTTAAAACACAGGTGCGAGCAGCGCTCCTGCAATAATGCAAGCCATACCTGCACCTTCTTCACACTGTCGGGAAATTATAAGAACGGAGAGTTACTCCACGTGCAGAGAACTAGCCACCAATCGCCCCCAAACGGACATACCTGAATTACTGGTTGAGTACTTCAAAACACAGCCGGACAGAAAATCTGTGTACAATGGATTCCAAGCCACGCAGGGATTAGGGATATGACATGGCACACATCTTCTCCCGCGCGTCTCTTCCGGGTCCTCTCCTCTGGTGGAGAGCCTGTGAACTCTGAGGAAGAAATAAACCTTGACCGAATAGACAGGAAAGCAGACTACAGAAGCTTCGGTTGAACATAATGTTCTACCCAACAATTGAGAAGAGGCATCAACGCATCAGACGCACTCTTTGCAAACACCGCATTCTACAGATTACATACAAAGTAGACCGGGTTAACAAACCAGTCCGGCATGTGTTGGCTTTGCGGACAGTGATTTGTTGTTCTGGGACTGGCCAGGGAGCCCCTAAATCATAAGGAACTGCCTGGCCTCCCTCCCCACCCCCCCCCCCAAAAAAACAAGAAATTAAAAAAACAGCCGACAACATTGCAAAAGTGGCTGACAGACTCCTGCATGCAAATATAGTGAAATCTATGGCGGAGTCAAGAATGGAGTGACAACTCTCGCAACTTCTAACCAGCAGAGGTGAAGCCACCGCTTGCCCGGACTTCACCTCTGAATGAGTGCTGTGACAGCTAGACACCGCTCCTAACTTAACCGTTTTCATTTTGCTAATGTAAATGCTGAAGTAATTGGAAAATATAAGCCTGTTGTTCCTAAAACAACAACAAAACAACATATTTGGTTGAGCATTGATACCACGATCTCTAGCAAAATGTGTCGGCGCGTTCAGATTTCCTCCTAAAACCGTATCACAAAAAGAGACATTCAGTAGGATCTGTTGGGGCGAAATTAATCATCTTAAACATGAATGATGTGAAAAGATCGCGTTTCGTAGTCTTTGCTATTCCCTGGTGTCTCTTGGTGCCCTGAATAAGATGGCGATAGCCTGGATTCATTTTCGTGACATCCTCTCCACTCCAGAACTCTTACGCGTAAGCGACGATGCCCTGCCCCGTCTGGGAAATCGGCGGCATTATGTTAGTCGCCGCGACTGAAGCGAGCGCTGGAGGATCAGGGCGCCTGGAGGTGAAGAGAAACGCAGAGTTCGGGCACAAACGGCTCACGTAGTTCGTGCTCAGCGAGAGCTAAACAGTTAGCTAGTTCTTTTACACTTTTCACAACGAAAGAACTGTTGTTTTCCGAACAGAAGTCACGAGCAGAGCGAGCATGCGCCATTACTGGGCGCCATGCTGCGGGAGTATATTATTATTAATAGCAATTCAGAACAATAACAAAATTATCACAATTAAAAATAACATTGATTACATTATAAACAATAATAGAAACAAATACAAAATGTAGCCGGAGAACTTTTGACATGCTTTTGTACTGCGCAACAGTAATGATACATCGCATTCAATATTCGCACGGTGCATCTGTGCACACGAAGAAAAGATGAAGAAGCAGAGGAAGAAACGGCCTTCGCGTTTTGGTCTGGTGCCCTCGACTCGTACAGTGTTTTACCACCGCACCTTTTAAACAAGTGCATCTCACCTTGCAAGATTTTTGAATAGGCGCTGGCGGACGCTGCTCCAACCACCAAACGTTCACAGACGACCGGACACCCAGTGTTCTTTGGAAACCAGCGCGACATCCCCATGGTTGATCAAAGCACAGAGTAGACCCTGTCGCGTTGCCTGCGTGGGACAGTTGCGAATGTCGTCCAGCGGCACCACGCTGAGAAAGGTCTACAAGACGCTACCCGCAAAGCGAATCGAGAAGATGCCGCTGAGACGACCTAAGACGTCAACGCAAGTGAGCGTCTCATCCACCTCGCGTTTTCTCACAGAGAGTCTGGCAAAGAGAACCGCGTCGAAGAAGCCGAGTCTGAATTTGACTGCAAGACTACCATCACCGAGTGAGCCTGGCGTTTGGATGATCCGAGCCAGAAGTGCGGGGTAAGTGCGTTCCTTTTGCAAGGAACGCACTTACCCCGTCCAAGAGTGAGGCCAACCCAAGGGCACTTTGTAGCACTTCGCCAAGCACAGGGGGAAAGCAAAGTGCCAGCAAGCCACGTCAATCGATTAGTGAATCCTTGGCCAGGGGCGATGGCAGAATGGAAAAGACTACGGACATAACGGAAATTAGTTCCTACGACAACTTCGGCGAGGGCATCCATAGGTCCACGAGCTATCAATCGCCGACAGATGCGTCCTCGTGCCGTGAGACGGATGTGTACTGGACCCATACAGGAAGAAGCCGTCGCCAGTCTACAGCGCGGGCCACATTGACCGAAAGCGAGAACTAGGGTAAAGACGGCTATGGAAGCTCTGAAAGCAAGCGGTGTTTTCTACGCGTCGCCTTGCTTGGGATCGAGTCATATGTCATCCTATTCGCTGGCAAACGAAGCTCGAACGTGTGACGTTGCTTGTGCACAAGCACACCCATCATCAACAGTGAGCGAACGCCACCAGCCCGGACACATTGCGAGACCACAGAAAACAGCACACCTGCAAATGAAAGAGCGGAAGCATCTGGATGGATTACAATGCCAAAAAAGAACGCAGAGAGAAGTGGAAGAAAGCAAGAAGAATGCAGGAGGAGGATCCTGACGAAGTATACGTCGAACTAAGCTAACGTAATTTGTTCAACCGAACCCACAGTTCCGAAGCCGAGCCATGTTCTCTTGCGACTGGACATTCGCAACCATCGGGCTTCCTATGGATGCTGTAGGACCTTGCCCGAACGCTCAGACGTTTTTCTTCTCAAGCTTTCTCGCGAACCTGCTCGCACCGTATTAAAGGTGAATTGTGATTGCTATTTCCCACTTTCTTTGCGTGTACAGAAGCCACTTTACAAAATTAATGATGTAGAGTAATCCATCGACTTGCAGCTACGCAACATTTTAGCTTAATGTGTGTGTGTGTTTTCAATCTCCCTCACACGTACGATCGCCGGAAATGAAGACGCTGATCAGCTGGCTTCAACTCGCGCTCATAAAGACTGTTCCTGCCGTGAAATTTCGTGCAGGCATGATGACGCTCGTCTGCAGATTTGTTGCCACCTACTCAAGCAGCATCGGAACCAGCGCGTCGCAAGTGAAACGTTCCCGCCCCGTGTTCGCGGTCAAGGCTTGCCTCGTCGCGCTAGAGCGCAACTACCGAAGCTAAGGGTTGGCTGTGAAAACGTTTACACAGACAAGGACGTGTGACTAGTCCATCGTGTGCGTCTTGCGGTTGCTGCGAGGCACTTCAGCACCTGATATTGGAGTGTCCCGCTTTCAGTGCGCAGCGCAGGTCGCTAGTGAGGGACTGTAACCTTCTAGACCTGCGGTGTAAGAACTAGAATGTTTGTACCCCACTGGCTTTGCGTCTTGACGCGATAAGGCTCATCGCACTCTCCTTACTTTTCTAGAATTTACTTAGCTTCACGTTTGTAACTCAGAGACTGTTTGTTCTATTTAGCGTTTTTTAGTAGCGTGACCTCCAGTGACCGGCCCTACTGTGGGTGACCTGTACAGTGTGTTCTACATTATTTTTTTAGATTTCTTTCCTCTTTCCTCCCCTTCTTCCTATCTTCCATTCCTATGTTTCTTTCTCCTCCTTTCTAAAGAGTAACCAGGCGTTGTGCCCCTTCCGGTGGCAGTTTCCAGCCTGCTCCTCGCTTTCCCTTTCCTGTAAAATGTATATATGTTTTCAAATCAAATAATAATAATATTAATATTAATAATAATAATAATAATAATAATAATAATAATAATAATAATAATAATAATTCTGTGTGTGTGCATTTTATTTATCTGTCTCCCCGGGCCCCTTCCCCACTGCAGCGTAGCAAACTGGATATCTATCTTCCGGTTAACTTCCCTGCCTTTCGCATCTCATTTATCTCTGCCTATTTCAATTGAGTGAGGGATCATCATCATCAGCCGCAGCAGCCTGTTGTATGGCCACTGCGTAATGAAGGCATCTCCCACAGATCTTAAATTACCCCTGTAATGCGCTAGCTGATTTCCTGCCTGCAAATTTCCTAAAAAGTATCAACAGAGTACTAGGCATGCCGTTACGGGTGAGCACGGACCTCCTTATGCAACTAGGAGTGCATAACACTTTAGACGAGATAATTTAGGCCCGGGAGTCGGCCCCACTGTCCGTCCGTCCGTCCGTCGTCCGTCTGAGTACGTGCTTGGACGCCCAACTCCAAGAGGTACTGACGTTCCCACACCTTGTCCGAAGCCGTCCGGCGCGGTACCCTCCGCGCGTGTCCTCAACAGCACGGCAGCGGGCATCTCCCCTAAAGTTTGTGTGGCGTTCTCCATTTGGTTTCTCGTCCGCCTATTTAGCCAAGCCAGCCGTACCACATGAGTTGGTCATCATACAACAATCGACTTGGGGCGCTGCCATTCCTGGACCAACCGATTCTGCCGGTTGCAGTTCAAGCCACAGCGGAGGTAGATTCCAAAGAACGGGCGATGCCAATTACGCGACAACGCACTCGTCTACGGAGATTAACAGTGCGATGCGCAACCGTCGACGGCGCGCGGAGCTTGTCGGGGTGCCGGCAAGACAAGACTGTCGATTTTAGACCGTTTCATAAAAGGTGACGACGGACCACGAGCGGTCGCACTGTCACGAGCGATAGCGTCGGCGCGCGACGAACGAGCACCACAGGGGA
>NC_051156.1:92755015-92788909 GCF_013339745.2 Dermacentor silvarum | reverse complement strand
AGTGTCTTCAGACAGATTACCGTGCAAGCGTCGGAACACCTCGCTGTGTGACTGATCATAACAAGTTAAATCTGTACAGACCGAAGGCACATCTGGTAACAAATAAACTTTTATATTTTGTAGACACATTGGTGGCCAAAATAATTGCCAGATATTCTGCACGAAATATTGCGTGCAATCAGTGAGACGGAGAGGAAAGACAGTTAAGCTGATTTTAAAAAGATGACAACTCCGGCCTTCTCGAAACCTTGTGTTGCGTCCGCGAAATATCAATTCACTTTGAACAGATTTGTTTTGGGACAAATCAGGCACGCTAGACGCCTTGAGTTTTGATAACCAGCGCCTGAACAAAATAAGTGTAGCTGTCGTGACGCCGCCTACATGTTCCGAAATAATGATCAGGAGAATTGATGAAACGAATTGCAACGGGAGAGATGTATCGCAAACTTCAGGAAAGTCACGGCAGTAAGTTGCTTAAATGTGGACTCAGCGCTCTCCCGTGTACTCCATTCGGATATTCTAAACCTCTAGATAAAGCGCATTTTTAAGGAGCCACAAAACTATCAGCCAAAGACAAAGACGGAGCGCATTCCTTTCACTAGTATCGAAAGGTATGTATTCTGCACGGCAAAAAAAAAGAACATAGCCGAATTCAACAAACTGCTGGACACAAGTTTATAAATCCCTGCTGCACGGATGGTCAGCAAGGCAGCGTAATCTTGGGGGCGTAGGTGGAGCAGCACGGTGTCCGCTGCTTCAGCTTGGCCAACGTGTTTTGTAGCGTTTATTCTGTCGTGTTTGGTGATGGACGCATTCCATTCGGGCTGCAGCATTTCTGCCCGTCCGCCTTCATCGCTTCTCGCATCGCCTCCCTTCGCCTTGTCGTCCCTCAGCTGCCCGACGCCACCGGTCCTACTATCTGGCGCGATTCCACTGCGGACGCCCGGTTGAGGTCGTCAAAGCCGTCGGACGACGAAGGCTTTGGAGCATAGGAGACACGTCCTCGCGGCGACCGTGCTGGTAGTGCGCTGCAGGTGGTATGCAGCTGTGTTGCAACGCTACAGGAGGAGCTGCGGACGTGCGCACCATACTATGCACGCGTGCTCGCTTTCGCTGCAGTTCTTGGACGACTAAGCGAACGCGACAGATACACCTGGATCGACTGAAGGCGCCTCGGCTTTGCCGATGGGCGCAATCGCCTTGTCGGCTTGGCGTGTAGTAGCACAGGCCTTAATGGAGTGGGAGGCAGGTCGGGCTTTAGCTTTCGGCGTCGAAGCGGCAGCTGTGATCGCACGAATGACGAGCTGAGACGACGTAGCCCTCGCATGATTATTATCGCATAGTATCGCATGAATCGGTGAACCAGTGCAGGTCTTCGTACATGCTAGAATCGGCGGCCGTCACGGGCAGAAGCTTCTCACTTTTCGGAGGGCTGGTCGGGGACCGTGTGCACGAAGACTTGCTCGCACAACAGAGCGCCGGTTTGAGCGGTGCCGCCTTCGGTCTTCCCTTGCGCCTTCGTTCGAACATGTCGAGTTCAAATACCCCGAGTTCGCCGGTCGGCGACAGAGCGTAGCTATCTTCTTCACATGGGTCCCACGCGGCCACTTTCTGCTCCGGGGACATCAGGCCGTGGCTGGTCGTCGCCAAACTCCAGTGCCCACCAACGCCGTTCGATGTTTCCAGCGAGTTCGAACTGGGCGCTTGTAGCCTCGATCAGGGCACTGGGGTCCAGATGACGCGTACTGCTCAGGTGCTGTAGGTCTGATTCTTCCGTGCGGCCTGTATTGAACCCGTGGGTGATCGCGTCGGGGGTCTGAAGGCAACGCGATGGTGTGGGCTCCAGTAGGCCGCTGTTTCCAAGGCAGTGACGCTTCCTTCCTCGTTCTTCAGTTTCTTGCGAGGCCCGCGGGCTATGCGTCCCGAAGGTGCCGCATTTCGAGTGACAAACTGCGATTACCTCCGCTTCGCTTCGGGACAATTCTTCCACTGCTCTCCTGAAGCTGCGACTTGCCTGCATTGTATGCAATTGCGGGGTTCGGCATATGGCAGCGGTCTCCCGGAATGCGTATGCTGTCGGCGTTGAGCGCAAGCGGCGCGCTGTGGCGCGCAGGAATGCCCGACGCAGCGAAGTCCCCTGTGGTGCTCGTCGGTCGCGGCGCCGACGCTATCGCGTGACAGTGCGACGCTCGTGGTCCGTCGTCACCTTTTACGAAACGGTCTAAAATCGACAGTCTTGTCTTGCCGGCACCCCGACAAGCTCCGTGCGCCGTCGACGGTTGCGCATCCGCACTGTTAATCTCCGTAGACGAGTGCGTTCTCGCGTAATTGGCATCGCCCGTTCTTTGGAATCTACCTCCGCTGTGGCTTGAACTGCAACCGGCCGAATCATGCTGGTGCAGGAATGGAGGCTGCCCCAAGTCGATTCCGTTGTATGATGACCAACTCATGTGGTACGGCCTGGCTTGGCTAAACAGGCGAACGAGAAACCAAATTGAGAACGCCACACAAACTTTAGGGGAGATGCCTGCTGCCGTGCTGTCGAGGACACGCGACGCAGGTCCCGGCGCCGGACGGCTTCGGACAAGGTGTGGGTACGTCAGTACCTCTCAGAGTTGGACGTCCAAGCACGTAGCTCAGACGTCCAAGCAGCACATGTTATAGCGGCCCGGCCAGGAACCTGTCACGTCGCTGGGATAATGCACTCGCTGGTTTACACAGATATTGCGCGCCTGTGAAGAGACGAGAGTTTTCGCAAGCTTAATCCTTCTTCTTCTCTACTTCTTCATGCCGCGCGCCATGATGATGATGATGCCTCATTTAATGGCACACACCCACTGTGGCGGATAGGCCAGGAACCTGGTGGTAATATGATAAAAAGGGGAAATAAATTATTCATCGAACATGAAAAAGAAACCGATAATCAGTGAGACAAACTAGTGTATAATAAGGTAGACAGCCTTGCATAGACAGGAATGGCTACGTGAACCTAATATTAATACCTATCAACGTGAAGAATGAGGAAGTCAAACTCTTAATAACATTAATAATAATATTGAAAATTTTGTTCACTGAATTGTTCATGGAAAAACGAAAATGTTAATAGGGCAATTTTTTGTGTCACAGAAGCAATTATAAGTGGCTCGGCAAAAGTTACTGTGGCTTTATCCTAAAATAGTTGCTAAAAGTGATAATACAACAGTACTGCATAAAGGCGATACTTGCTTGCTTGCCTCTAAAAGTGGCTCGTACCCACTATGGGGTATTTGTCGGGTGATTGAAGGAAAACAATTATCGGAGTCTTGTAAGGATCACTTTTGAAAATTTTTGAATGACAAAAGGAATTTTTTCATATAAAATTTAAGAATTTAGCAAGGAAATCGTCCTGATTCAATTATCAATTATGTACCACACAACAGCTGCACCAACATCCCTATGACAATGTCCGAGAGAAGAGGCACCAAAAGCTATGAGGCACCAAAGAGGCACCAAAAGCATCTGAAACGCTGTGGTAGCGAGAACGTTAGTCCGCCAAGTCTACGTCATGATGGTTTGACAATTTCTGAGGATAGGGATAAGGCCACACTTTTCAATGACTTCTTCAGATCGGTCTTTCGCCCTGATGCACAGGTTAGGGTTGAGTGAAGAAAAGAACAGTGCTTTCCCATGGAGCAGGTAGAACTTTCTTTCAATGGCATATATAAACTATTACAAAACGTTGACGAAAATAAAGCAACAGGACCAGATGGTATCTCTCCAAGGGTTTTGAAACATTGTTCTGAGGCAGTAGCACGTTATCTTTATGTTATATATAAAAAAATCACTAGCTGAAGGGAGGCTTCCCGATGACTGGAAGGTTGCTAACGTTGTCCCTGTTTTTAAAAGTGGCTCTAAATTAGAAGTGTCGAATTACAGACATGTTTCCCTGACATCGATTTGTTGTAAACTACTTGAGCATGTTCTATGTTTCGCCTCAATGAATCACCTGACTTCTGTTGGATTTTTTATTCCTAGACAACACGGCTTTCGAAAACGATTTTCATGTACAACCCAATTAATTGAATTCAATCACGATATAGCGTCGGCTTTGGACAACACAGGACAGATTGATTGTTTATTTTTAGATTTCTAAAAAGCGTTTGATACGGTATCACATTCAGTTTTTATACAAAAGTTGCAGAATTTAAACATTGACAAAGCCGTTTGCAGATGGATTACGGATTGCTTAACATCAAGAAAACAGAGGGTGGTTTTAGGTGCATCATGTTCATGTTTAGTTTCTGTCACTTCAGGGGTACCACAGGGTTCTGTATTGGGTCCACTTCTTTTCCTCGTGTTCATAAATGATATTTCGGATGCAATCAAGAGTAACATCAGAATGTTTGCCGATGCTTGTATATTGTATACTAATTTGATTGACCAAACGGATTCCACACAGCTTCAGGAAGATCTTCATCACGTAGAGGCATGGTGTAAAAATAATGGCATGGTACTAAACAGCAATAAGTGTGTTCACGTCAGCTTTACTAAAAGGGTTAACAGGCTAACGAATCAGTACGTCTTAAACAATGAAGTAATTAGGAAGGAGAACAAATACAAGTATTTGGGCGTTACGTTTTCTGAAGAAGGGACTTGGTCTGAACAAATCAACAGTGTTGTTAGCAGGGCAGGAAAAGCCCTTGGCTTTCTACAACGAAACCTTAAACATGTGAATAAAGAAGTTCAACAGACCGCATACCATGCCTATGTCAGACCTATACTGGAATATGCCTGTCCTGCGTGGGACCCGTTTCACAAGGTACATATTGATGCACTTGAACGTATTCAGTCTATTGCAGCCAGATTTGTTCTGGGGAGGTATGGTCGGTACGAAAGTTCTAGAGCCATGAAAAGAGAACTTAAGTGGCAATCTTTAAAAGAGCGAAGATGTAATCTTAGACTTAAGTTTTTTTATTCAATTTATAACAAGCAAACAGGGATCAATGCTTCAGATTCTCTACGACCGGTGCATTATCAGTCCTCCCCTTTGAATCACAAATTTATTGTTCGGTCATAGACCGCCAGGACCGATTTGTTGAAAAATTCATTTTTCCCTAAAACGATTTCTGAATGGAATTTGTTGCCACCAGACTTGGTTGGCCGCAAGACTGCGGATTTATTTTATGAATGTTTGTGCCCCCGCAATAACGCCAACAAAGGCGCTGCGGGTAATTTCAAATAAAAAAAGAATATTGGGTATAGTTAAATTTAATCTAGCACTGTTAAATTTTTCTTCTAAAGGATGTTTTCTTAATGAGGAAAAACGGTGGCATGACAGGAAGAAGTGTTCTATTGTTTCGTCTTCACCACAGTATGAGCACAAGGAGGAGGGCGCCAGACCAGAGGCGATACTTCATTCCGAAGCGGAATTTCCAAACATCGTTCTCGTTCAGTAGAAAACCGCTGACACGATAGTAAAAAGTGGTCGATGGATTACGGCTCATTGCAGAGGTAGCATAATGGGAATACCGCCCGACCACATTTGTGCAAGTAAAAAATATGTGGTGGATTACGGCAACGCAGCCTTGTAAGTGACACTTCGAATTTCGAATTCGAATTCGAATTAAACAGAGTCGGTTCGGAAAGTCACGGCGTCGGACACGGCGCTCACGCGCCCTCTGTCGTCAGTCGGCTTGCTGAGAAGGCAAAACGTGCGCGGCGCGCTCTCCGAAGGGGCTCTCCGGTTCAAGGCCGTTCGGTGGCGATTCACCACTATTGCGTTACGCACGAATGGGTCTTTCTTTCGCCTCTTCGCCGGTCCAAATGCCTTGAAAACTAACGAAAAAAATGCGTCACTTACAGAGCAATTGCCTTCGTATGAATTTATTTTTTCAGAATGCCAATAATGTGTGTGTGTGTTTTATAGCGAAGCTGTATACCTCTACCAAACATGATACTTGGTAGCGCAAAACTCGAAATAAAAGACAACAGAGAAAGACGAGAGGAAAGGAAAGACGAGCGCTACACGCTAGCGCGCACGGACGGACGGATGGACGGACGGACGGACAGACGGACAGACGGAGAGACAGACAGACAGACAGACAGACAGACAGACAGACAGACAGACAGACAGACAGACAGACAGACAGACAGACAGACAGACAGACAGACAGACAGACAGACAGACAGACAGACAGACGGACGGACGGAAGACGGACGGACGGACGGACGGACGGACGGACGGACGGACGGACGGACAGACAGACAGACGTAAAACCCCAGGAAGAAGACCAATGAGGCAACTTGACCAACTTCGTTTAGAAGATGGGCTCCACAGGACAGGTGCATATCGGCACCAAATTCTTCGCCGACAGCTGCCTTAATGTTCTGCCCGCCATCGGTGATGACAGCCCAGACCTTCTTGTTGTCAATATTCCACTCGTTGCAGAATTCGCGCATTGCTGCGTGAAGATTCAAACTTGTTTTTCTTTCTGGCATGTACTTAACGCCAGCTTCGACATTTACTAGTTTGCTACCTAAAACAGCAAAACATTGTTTATTAGGAGTACGCACAGAAGATATGGTAACGCGTCATGGCAAAGGAAAACGGTTTCTCATTTTTCAAATTTTCCTGAAAATATTTACCGTCTCTAAAGTGAACCGTGAGGCCTAGGTACGACCGCATTGTACTTTCATGTGTCCAAAGATTAGCCGTGAGGTTAAGATGACCACCTGCTTGAATTCTGTATCCATAATGTGCTCTGAGCTCCTCGTATTTGGCCTCGAGGCTCTTTCAGGCAGTATGCTCAGTGGGAGGCTTGTAGTGTGGCTGCAATGCCTTCACGAACGTCTTGAAGCCATCCTTCTCGGTTGTGCTCAGAGTCAAGTCGTCGTGCGCGATCATGTATCCGAGAGCGTCAGTAGGATGCTTTTCATGGATCTCCTCCTGAAAAACACCAACAGATAAAGCCACGTTGTCGTAGCCCTCGATAATTTCCTCTTCTCGCTCTGCGAAAGTCCCCGATCGCGAGTACAAAGACTTACTTGCAAACACAATAGCACTGGAGAGGCACTTTTCCATGGGTCCCGCAAACGAGCAAGAAACTGAGCCTCGAGGGATTGTATAGGCATTAGTGGTTGTTCTAGTTGCATCCCCAGTGAATATCTTACGTTAATTTGTTACATTGGTTACAAGGGTTTTGCAAAAGCTCTACTCCGATATCACTCGTTTTTTTTTTTTGAGAGCCCTGAGAAATATATCAATTTTATCCGCTTTATATGTACTATTAGGTGCAAGTGAGAGAACTGTGATATCGTTTTGATTGCTGAGTCACAATGTTGCAAACATGATAGTTTGTTTTCTGAAAATTTCCTATTTTTGCCACTGTTTATTAAAAAATGACGAAATGAAGAAAAAATTCGAAACCAACAATCACAATATTTTTAACTTTTTCTTTCAAATGCAACAAAATCTCATAAAATTTGGTGCAGTGATTGCCGATAAAAACGATTTCTCCTTTCTCATGTATTTAGATAGGAGACCCCGAACTTCCTGTTAAATAGCGAATGAATAAACACTTAGCTGGACAGGCTGATTGGCGCCCGGAGCAGGAGGAGGATCGTTGACATGGTCGCCTTTCCATGTAGGACGCCACTTTGACACTTTAATGAATTTTATACGTGCAGCAGGTGGTATCGCAAGGCTTCCGTCACCGGCTTAGAATACTGCTTGCCGCATTTATCAGATTTGGCACTCTTCATCTTCCCATATTCAATCAACAATGTCCAAACCACACTTCTCTTCCGATCGCATGGCATTATGGCCTGACAAACGTAGCAAAAAAATGCGCACGAAAATGCAATCGCGACTTCAATACAACGAGCGGCCCTTACCTGTTTACGCTAATGGCCAACCAACACACATAAAGGTTTGAGGGGGAGGCGGTAGATGGAGTGGGAGTAGAGTGGGCATGGAGGAAGGAGAAATTAGAAGGGAGCTTCGCAGCACGACTGACGTCAAGAAGTAATGGCTCAACACGTGATCGCCACATCAGAGAGCGCGGTAGGTTTAAGGCTCCTTCTCTGCAGGGTGCAGGGCAGCAGCGCAGTTGAACGGGTGTGGAGCGATTTGAAACTGCTGCGAACCAAATACTATCCGTCCAATACGTTGTCTCTCAGAGTCACGTGTCGTGAAGACCCTATACTGCGAGGTAAAAAGCGAAGGAAATGGCTTGAGGGTGAGTTTGCTTACCAAAGACTTGCTGCCTCATGTATTGCTCTCTCCTAGTTAATTTCTTCATCCACGGGGGCGGCTTCCCTCCAGCCCCAGGTAGCCTGTGTGACGCGGGCAAGCGGGGAAGCGCTTGGCCAGATCGGCAGGACTCGGGAAAACAGTCGACAGTCACTCTCGGTCTTCGCAGCTTCGCTGTCGTTGCTCGTACTCCGCATTCTATAATACGATTACAAAATGTTCGCCCTACTTTTTCACTGCCTGAAAAACGATTAATCGAACTGGTTTAATCGAATAAACCGTACAAATGAAAGGTAGACATCGATGACGATTAATCGATTTGCGGCATACGTTTAGTCGATTAATCGATTAACCGTTCATCGATATTACCATCCCTAGTCGGCGGCCGACTCACCCGGCTGCTGCGTACGGCGGTGAAAGCCAGCTGACTCGTACAGCTCGTTCGGCGGGTGGACGAAGTGGTCGTTGAACGCCTTCTTTACGGCGACGACGTCCTTCAGGTCCGCGTCTGCCAGCCTGGCGGACGCGAGGACCACCCTGGCTTGAGAGCCCATGCAGTAGAGCATAGAGCGCACCTGGACCTCCGTCGGAGCGGCGTATAGTCAGGTGGCGAACGAGTAGTCCTCGTACTGCAGCAGCCAGGTGGGCCCGGAGCGGGGGTTGTGAAAGTCAAACGCAGGTGGTGGACGCAGCTGGGCCATGCCATGTAGAGAGGCAGTGGCCGACGAAGAAGCGAGCGTTCCGGTAGAGCCTGTACCGGTGGCCATGGCGAAGGAAAGGTGACTTCCTCGACGGAGAGTAGCGGGGCCAGGGCCTGTGTCGAAGCCGCGAACACGGGATCAGCCGAGACGCGATCCCACTTCTGATACCATGTCGAGCGGGCGAGTGACACAGCAGCTAGCTCTCCGGGCGCGGAAGTGCCCAACAGCATTTATTGAACCCTTATATAGCCGAGGACGCAGTGCTGCCATCTAGTGATACTGCCGTACACTAGAGATGGGCAAAACGGCTCACTTCAGTGAGTGGCTCGGAACGGCTCAGCTCACTGAAATGAACCGGTTCATTTGAACGGCTCAGCGGTTCACTTAAACGTGTAACCGTGTTATGCATAATCATTAGTTTGGCTTTGAAAAAAAAAACCGATATATGCATAATTTAATAACTGTGTTATTGGTATTTTCGCTATGTATAGAGAATATTTTTGCATATATTAATAGCGTGAATTTCTAGTTGTAATGAAACTTTCCTTTCTGATATTGGGGATAAAATGCTTATGATACTGTGACAGGCAGAATGCGACGTACCTTTTTCTGAAAAAAAAATGTAACTTCATCGTCATTACAGAAGCTTGTCTGTTTTTGGGGTACTTTAAAATCAACTTTTGTCAAAATAAAAACACAAAATGATTGTACATTATGTTTCAACTTTATTCAATTATTCACACACGTACGTTCACTATAATATGAGTAAGCTGTAACGCCAGGCAAAATGAATGTAGAAATCATTTCTTGAAGTAATATACAAAAATCATACGAAAGATCCACAAAACTGCCGCACAAACCTTTCGTTTTTTTTTTTCTCTTGAGTGCACGCGCGATACTGGCGATCATGCCATCATACGCCAGGACAAAAAAAGAAAAAAAAAGAAATTAAGTTCTATTACAACTCAACAGATCATTGGCCTCGTTTTAATGACGTGCTAATGATACACGCTCAGAAAATGCACTGAGGTGGATGTCATAGGCGACATTTTCATGACTACACTAATTAGCACAAATAAAGACCAGGACGTAAACTGTACGTTCACCTGTTGTCTTTAAAGACACGGAAGACCATCTTCGAAGTGTTATTGGACCAGCGCATGATGTGTGATCGGTGAGAGTCGTGAGACATCGTTCGAACAGCAGCAGGCAACGAACGGTACCATCCTTTGCCAATTAAGATTTATTTACTTCTCCCCTCGGTGGCATCGGGTGCCACACCATAGGACGCACAAAAAACTAAAGGGACTGCTGCTCACACCACACACTGCGAGCCAGTACCAGTAGCGCGAGTCTGCCCACACGGCCACCATTCGTCGGTCAGAAATCGAAACCTCGAAACCCAGCAGAAGACCCAGCTCTGACGGAACGGTTCGGCACGGCTCATTCAAGGAGAGCGAACCGGCTTCCTCATTCCGAAAGAAACGCCGCTCACTTACTGAACCACGGCTCAATCGCTCTTCAAAAGAGCGGCTCAAAAGATCCGGCTCGTTCCTGAGCGCTTTCTAGGAACGGTTCCTCACGCTCACTGAACGAGAGAGAGCCCAGCCGGCTTCCTCTCTCCGAAAGAACCGGCGCTCACTTACTGAACCACAGCTCCCTCGATCTTCAAAAGAGCGGCGCGCTCCTGAGCGCTCAGGAGCGAGCCGGATCTCTTGAAGAGCGAGGGAGCCGTGGCGAAAACAGCGGATCGCTCCTGAGCGCTCAGGAGCGAGCCGGATCTTTTGAGCCGCTCTTTTGAAGAGCGAGGGAGCCGTGGTTCAGTAGGTGGGCGGCGGTTCTTTCGTTCTTCAGCCGAAGGCGAGGGGGTGAAGGCGACTCTTGCGAGGAAGGGTTGGAGGGAAGTTGCTTTCTCGTACCGCTAATAGATGGCGCGGAAGCCGCACCCAGCAGAAGACACGGCTCTGACGGAACGCATCGGCACGGCTCTCTGAACGCGAGAGAACCGGCTCCCTTTCTCCAAAAGAACCGCCGCTAATTTTTACTGAACCGTCGCTCACTCGCTCTTTAAAAAGAGTCGCTCACAAGATCCGGCTCGCTCCTGAGCGACCCATCTCTACTGTACACTACAGCGCCCAGTAAGGACGCATGCTTGCTCTGCTCGTGACTTCTTTTCGGAAAACAACACTTGTTTTGTTGTGAAAAGTGTGAAAGAACTTGTTGACTGTTTAGCTCTGGCTAAGCACGAACTATGGAGCCTTCTGTGCTCGAACTCGGCGATTCCCTTCACCCCCAGGCGCCATCATCCTCCAGCGCTCGCTTCCGTCGCGGCGACAAAATAATTTTAGCGATTTCCCAGACGGGGGGCATCTACGCTTGCGCGTAAACGTTCTGCAGTGGAGATGATGTCATGAAAGTGAAGCCAGGCTACCGCCATCTTATTCAGGGCACCAAGAGACATCAGGGAATAGCAAAGACTACGAAACGCTATCTTTTCCCACCCTTCGTGTTTAAGATGATTAATTTCGCCCCAACAGATCTTACTGAATGTTTCTTTTTGTGATACGGTTTTAGGAGGAAATCTGAACGCGCTGACACATTTTGTGAGAGATCTTGGTATCAATGCTCAACTAAATGTAGTGTTTTAGCTAGGAACAACGTGCTTTTATTTTCCAATTACTCTAGCATTTACATTAGCAAAATAAAAACACCTAAGTTATGAGCGGTGTCCAGCTGTCACGGCACTCTTTCTGAGGTGAAGTCAGGGCAAGCGGTGGCTTCACCTCCGCTGGTTAGAAGTTTCGAGAGCTGTCACTCCATCCATGGCTCTACCATAGATTTCACTACTCGCGTGCAGGAGTCTGTCAGTAACTTCTGCAAGGTTGTCGGCTGATTTAGGGGCGAAGCACCTTAGGGCCGAGCCTTGTGCCTCCCTCGTCGCCCGTCGTCCGTAGCGCTGGTTTGCATGGAGTCCGCTAGGGGCGCTGCGGTGCACAAGGGCGTAGGGTGCCTCGATGCCCAGCGCCGCCGTCCAGGGTAGAGACAACCCCGCTGGCGCCGCCATATTGAGTCACACGAGCTGAGACTCAGCTACGCTTGCGTTCATAAATAGTGTTACTCGCGGCACACTTCCAAGTGCTTTGCCTTGATGAGGATTTTTTTATCGGTATCGCATCTGCACATCTTTATAACCAATAGCCGTTAACTCGTCGAAGGTCCAAGACGTAAATGTATGGCGCCGGGAACATGCCCCAAGTTGCCTAATTCAATTTACATTTAACATGCCGTGTGTATGTTTGAAATACGCACTATTTTTTTTTTGCTCTTCGATGCTTGGTATATAAGGTTTGCGACCCCCTGTGTGTGGAAGTTTTTCTTTTTTTTCGCTGTTGTATTTTGGTTTACACGTCACGCCTGCTTTACCGTAGCCAGCCACTCGCGCACGGCGGTTAGTTTCCCTTGCGTTGCGCGTGCTCTTCGCGTTCGTTGGAATTATTTGACGATATCTACGCGCAATTTTGCTTTTTTTTGCCTACAAAACTGTGTGCTGACAGGAGTAAGCTGGTGTAAAAATAACTGCGATGTGAAAATAAGGTTTAGTTTGTGCTGTAGAGAAACATGTAACGTAACTTGTCTGTGTAAATCTTGCGTAGTACACACAAGAAACCAAACGATGCACAAAATACATTTACTTATAATGTCTAGTACAATCAATCATGAAAGAGATATGTACATGAAAAATTATATGTACTGTGTGGCGCGTGAAGGTTAGGTTGAAAGAGGAGATAACAAAAAATTCGCAAGGTAGGCTCGACACACAATTCGGGATAGTGAGAGTTTTTTTTTATTTATTCATTACATGGGGGGGGGGGGGGGGGAGGTTCAAGTGAGTACATCAACCTTATTACACACAATATAAATCGAAAACAAGAATGCAAACAAGAAAACGCAACCGCGGGTAATATTAATCAAGACATCCAGCCAGAATACATCAGCTGCCATCGAATATGTCGCATCAGCCAAACATATCGATGGCGAGTACAGAACATTTTATAAATAACCATTAGAACACTGATAACTACATTGAAAAAAATAAACAACACTGCATACACATCGCGTACAAAAACCGTAAACGAAACTAAGACAGTCAAATACAGATTAGCAATGTTTTTCACTTCGAAAATATAGTCCATGATGATGTAGGGCTGTTGACTTTACCAGACGGCGCCCATCCTGTCGATTTCCCTCGTACTGGTCCTCTTCAAAGTGTTTCTAAGTACAAGTAAAACAACAAAAGTGATTATTGATATGAAAAGTTGCCTTGTAAATACAGAGAACCCATTACAGTGCTTAAAAATACATTTTCGCAGAAGTAATGCTGCATTACCTCGCTTCACACGTTTCGAAGAAATGCACAGGCTACAACAGACACCATGCCAGAAAGCGCCGAAACATTTTGGTCCCATGATGTCCCTTAACTCTACTACACCTGCACAGGCATTTAAAGACCGTCACAGTACCCACTACGATCGGGAATGAGCACGAATGACCATCGGCTTACGAGCACCACGCTACAAATGTATTCGTCTAAAAAGTCAGCTATATAACGTAACAACCCGAGATCCGCAAGATGTCTGCTGAGAATAGAGAAAATCACAATGCTTCGCTTGCCACGTACACAACAGCCGCTCTCCCCAGAAGAAGCACTGCGTTCTTTAGTCCCAAATAACCAGTAGCGAGAAAAGAAACTTAGGGAAAAAAAAGAAAAGAAACAAGAGACACACGATGTGTGCTTCCCGTGAAAAAGTAAAATAGGTGGTTTACATGACGATTTGTAGCTAATGTAAGGCTATTTCGCGGCGAAGCATTTTCGTCAGTCCTTAAAATAAGGGTACAACTCGCATGGACTGCGCCGATCAAAACGGCAAAAGACTATGCGACGCTCGCTCGCAAACCATAGGCTACTCAGACAGCATCGGTGCAGTGCTTAGTTCGTGAGCGAACGTAGGTACGTGAGCGAGGATCAGAGAATACTTTCTTATTTATGAAAAACACGATGCGATAGTCTAAACTTTCTTGACACTTACCTCGCAAATGTAGGAGCTATCCGTTGCCTTTCAGTGATACCGCTTTACTTGGGCTTCCCATCTCTTCCTTCGCTCTGGGTCCCGGGGGAAGCGTAAACAACGAAGCCCTTTACGCGTCGATCCGGTGCACTTGGGAACACAACAGCCCGTCATGTCGACTCGATGCACTTGACAAGCTTGTCATTCATGCGGCTGAACACTGTCCAGCAAGTAGAAGCGTCAGCGAAGCATCCGCGCGCACTGTGTCTCGAACTAAGCACCGGCACCAAGCACTCGCAACCGCTCGCTGTGACTGAAGATGGCGTCGCAGCGAGAAAGCGGCGGCGTGGGTGCGGTCAAAGGATGGCACCACCCTGAACGGCGGCGCTGGCATCGAGGCAGCCTACAAGGGCGTTCGTTCCCGACGCGCCCTCTCTTTCTCTCTCGTTGCCGACGGCCGCTCTCTTTCTCTCTTCAGTCATGGATGATAATGGTCGCTTCTGATAACGGCGCGCCCGCTATGGATGAAAAGGCGAGAGTGGCGGCTCAACTGCAAGTGGAGTCGAAGGCTCTCAAAGCTGCTGCAGCTCGGCGACGCAGACAACAAGTGGACCCGGAGTCTAGGGCGCGGGAAGCTGCAGCAAAACGGCAATGCCGGCAAGCGGACCTGGAGCTGAAGGCTCGCGAAGCAGCAGCAGCACGGTAACGCCGGCTTGCGGACCCGGACCTGAGGGCTCGCGAAGCTGCAGCACTTCGGCAACGCCGGCAAGCGGACCCGCAGCTTAGGGCTCGCGAAGCTCGCGCTTGAATCGAGCATCGGCGTCACCAAGCTCAAGTAGAGAACGCTTCCGGCATTTTGGCGCCACTTCCCGCGCTCTCGTGTGTACGGGGAATTCACGGTTACCCGAATGATCCCCCGGTGCTTCGCCCACTCATCATCATTCACTTCGTGGATATGCGGCGAATTTTTACATTGAGGGGCTTTAGTGTAGTCGCCGCTCCCGTGGTCGCACAAATTTTGCACTCGACTGTGCGTTAAAAATGCGCGACGGAGACTGACGTGGGAGTAGATACACGATAAAACAGGCGCTTTTTTATTTCTTTTGTTTGGGGTAGGGTGGAGAGAGGGCAGGCTGTTCCTTATGACTTTGGGGCTCCCTGGCCAGTCCCAGAACACCAAAGCGCTGTCCGCAAAGCCAACACATGCCAGGCTGGTGGGTTAACCTGGTCTGCTTTGTATGTAATGTGTAGAATGCGGTGTTTGCAAAGAGAGCGTCTGATGCCGGTTTCCATAGGACCGCCTCCTGCTTTGTAGTCCTCTTCTCAATTGGTGGGTAGAACATCCTGTTCAACTGATGCTTCTCTAGTCTTCTTTCCTGTCTATTCGGTCAAAGTTTATTTATTGCTCAGAGTTCACCGGCTTTCCACCAGAAGAGAGGACCAAAAGAGACGCGCGGGAGATTATGTGTGCCATGTCATTACCCCCAATCCCAGTGTGGCCAGGAATCCACTGTACACAATTTTTTCTGTCCGGCTGTGTTTTGAAGTACTCAACAAGTAATTCAGGTATGTCCGGTTGGGGGCGATTGGTAGCTAGTTCTCTGCACGTGGAGTGACTATTGGTTCTTATGAGAATTTCCCGACATGTGAAGAAGGTGCAGTTATGGCCTCCATTATTGCAGGACCGCTGCTCGTACCTCTGTTTTAACAATTTAGTGTCACCCCAAGAATTCGGGGTATCTGCATTTGCTACCCCATACCATATTCTCTCTTTCCTGGAGAAGCATCTGTGTAAATAGTACTAATTATGCTTTTCTTTTACCGCCTTCGAGGCTCTATCCGTTCTGCGTACATGTTGTTTCCGCGCTCATGTTCCTTGGAATGAAATCCACTTCATAGTTTTCTATTGTTGCCTATGGCAGGCCCGAGCTAAGCCATCTTAACATATCAGTAAAGCTGGTATAGCCCGTTCCTGTGGATGAAAGCACCTGCTTCATGCTGCTACAGCTGCAGGTCTGAAATGCAAACTTTATTAATTTAATTTTATGCCTTATCGTTCAATGCCAAAATACTGCTTCAACTAATTTTGGTTTGTATTAACGTTGTTGGTGTTACTGTGTTTTGTGCATTGCACGGAGCAGATTAAAAGCAGCAAATACCACTAAGCAGGCGGTCTCTACAGCGGAAAACAAGAACGATGCATTCCATGCTTGGAATACAATGCTTGAATGAACTTCTAATCTGAGAAATTCAAACCTTAGGCAGCAAGAAAATTTGTCTGTCAAAGCAATAAACTGTTCACGGATCTATAAAAACGGCAACACAACATGTCATGCAACAGTATAGAAGCATAAGGCAAGCTTACACTATTGATGCGAGGACTAAGTAACGGCAACAGTTTCAAGCTGTAAGTCGTTCGCCTACTGAGCACACTCCGTAGCAAAAAAAAAAGAAGAAAATGTTCGAGGGCCACCATACCGATGCATACTTCTTCCCACATCATCTCAACACCCAACCCATGCATGGCCCAAAGTTATACATTTTGGCCCGTACCTGCTGATTGTTTGCCCGTATGCTCATCTGTTGAAGGTGGGCGGGAAGCAGCAGTGGCAGCGGGCACTATAGCAGCAAGGGGGGAAGCAGCTGCTGGTCCTCAGTTTTGTGCAGCAGTAGCCACACCAGCGACGCTCGCCGGCCGAGCCGGCGGAAGCAGGCGGCGGTTCTGCATGCGCGACAGCACCTTGGTACATCCTTCCTTCACGCGAAGCTTCTGCGCAGGTGCGCTGATCGAATTCGGAGTTGTCGTGCAGTGACATGAAGATTGAGATGCACTGGTCGGTAGCATCGTTGCTCCTTCGACAGAAAGTGGCACGGAAGGCGGCGGTTTCTAATGGGTTGGTTTCACCGGCGGCTGCAGCTTGCGGTGGGTCTCGTCATCTCTAAGGGACTCACTCAGGCGCGAGCGCTTGCGCGAGCACGGGGTATCCATCGCGTTTCCCTCGCCGTCTCCGGGAGCGCAACGCAACGCCCGTAGGCACAAACGGAGCTGCAGCTTATAACAGCTTATAAGGCGCACGTGAGGTAAGGTACGAGAGCAGAGGCGCTGAACGACTCACCCGAAACGAGGACAGGTGCAACAGCAGGCAGCAATGACGAGTCAACTTCTCTATTGAGTGCCGCCGCTGCCTCCTGAGAACCAGCCGCTCACTGAGCTGGTATAAGCGCTGGGCCGCGACAGGTGTCCTGCTGGCCTCAACCCCAGGGGACGTATTCTGCACCGATCACTTTCGGTGATAGTGTCGCCGTCGGGCGCGCGTTGATTGGCTGGTTGAGCAAAATCGGATCAACAGATTAGCTACTTGAGCACTACGACACGCGAAGGTGATATCGCCGAGGTGATCGTGGTAGAACATATCCCCCGGGTCGCTCCTGTTGATGCCGGCAACTGTAGTACGGACACGACGCCCACATCGACTCCTGTTGATCCAGTTGCATGCCAGAGACGGCTGCTGGTCATATATCCGCAGACTCCATGTTTGCTTCAGACTCTGTAACATTAGCTGCCAGTTCGCAATAACGTGCTGAAGAAACCGGGTGTAGACAACGCTATTTGCGCGTTTGCGCTACGAGGAACGCGATCGCTGGCGCTGCGTTGTTTTGGCACTTGATGTCATAGTAACCATTGGCTCAGGTGCCATGGCAGCCGACAGAGGCGGCCGCGATGTGAAAGCGCGAGCGACGGTCCAAGTCGATGAGCTGCCCTCGTGCGGTCGGCGTCTCACAGGAGATGTTTATTCGAAAGGATAGTATGACGATAGTATAACTGCGACCTGACGAGTACAATGTGATGACTATGAGCGTATGATCACAGTGGTGTGACGACGAAATCGGCTAGGCGAGTACATGAAGAGGATCTACAGACGAAATTGAAATGACGATGATGAAACGACTACAACGCTATCACGACGACGTGATGATCCCCATTGAATGACCACATGATTACGTTGGAATGACGAAGGTTGAATGATGTCGATGGAACGACGAAGGAGGTAGGTATGACCACAACGACATGACGACAATGGGATGTCTATATACGAAAGCACGACGATGGCTGTATGACGACTACGATGCGACGACGATATATGGCGTGATGACGACAATGCCGAGTCGGCGATGGCGTGACAGGGATGGCATGTAACCAGTGTCATGATGATATAACCATGGCACATGCCTAGCGGCACGCACCAATGGGGTCTATAGACACCACTGTCTCCGGAAATGGCCCACCACTGTCGAAGGCACCAAAGGTGCGAAACTGACCCAAACGAGCTTAGAAAAGCTAACGCTATACTAATACTACTGCTAACTTCCTAACTAGCTACTACTACTTCTACTACTACTAAGTAATAATAATAATAAATAAAAAACGAGGGCAGCTTCCACTGGTGGTGCAAGGCTTGAGTAAACAGCGGAGCTGGTGATCGACCAAGCTTTTCTTCCTGGTTTTACTAAGTTTGGTTAAGTTTTGTTAGGAAATGATAAGCGCCGCTAGGCACGGTATTTCGAATCTACTCGCCGCCGCCGCGCAGATTCACGCTTGGCCGCGCGACGCGCTTCAAAATGAGCGGTTACTTCTTCGGGTCTCTCCCAGCGATTTCCATGCAATTACCCCTGTCTTGCGCTAGCCGATTCCAATTTCCACCTGTAAATTTACTAATTTTATCACCCCATCTAATTTTCTGCCGTCCTCGACTGCGCTTCCCTTCTCTTGGCACCCATTCCGTAACTCTAATGGTCCACCGGTTATCTACCCTACGCATTATTACATGGCTTGCCCAGCTCCATCTCTGTCTCTTAATGTCAACAAGAATATCTGCTATGCCAGTTTGCTCTCTGATCCACACCGCTCGCTGATCCACACCGCTCTCTTCCTGTCTCTTAACGTTACGCCTACAATTTTATTTCGATAGCAATTATATGGACACTTCAAGCGGATTTCTGCCGTCGGCGTCGCCGTCGTATCCATCGTCGCCGTGAGGTTCTGTATAAAGTCCAAGGCCGTTAAAATCGTCGCCACGCGCCGTATGTGCGAGTGAAAGCTTGCGGCGACGCGCGCTATCACGGAGAGCGAACATACGGCGGACAGCAAACACGACGTCCGTCGCGCAAGAGGCCGTGGGGGTATGAGAGGGAGGGATGGGGGGGGGGGAGGCGACGCTGTGCTGCGGCGCCAAATGCGTATCTTGCAACCGGGCGCAAGGGGAACTGGCGACGCAATCTCCCACGCGAAAGAAGCAATGCGGGGAGGCAGCGCGGGAGGGGGGGGGGGGCTGCTACTCTGCCAACAAATGCGTTCTTGTACTTTGCGCCGGTGCGGGCTGTCGGTGTTGTCGCGCGCACCGTATCTTAAAAGCGCTCTCCACACGGCCCTGACCTTTGTATGCGCTGTGCTTTCGGTCACTCAGTTTCCGTTGAAGCGATAGACCACACGAACCTTCACCCACTGCGGCGGCCGCGCTTCCCCAAGCCAGCGTGTTGACAGTGGTTGTCTGCGGTCATGGACTGCGATCTATTCATGTTTGCTTGTGCGCGCTGACACCACGCTTGTTAAATCGGTTAGAAAGCGAATGTGTAAAGTTTATGGAGCCGATAAAACAACTATTCCTACTCCTTATAGCTCTCTACTAATTTTATATCGCAATTGATGCTTTGCGTTTCGGGCGAAACTGCGATATTTTTGCGTTCCATCGTTCTTTGTGCAGTCCTTAAACATGTACTCGAGCGTTTTCGTTAACGTCCAAGCCCCATATGTTAGCACCGGTAGAATGCAATGATTGTACCCTTTTCTTTTCAACGACAGTGGTAAGCTCCCAGTCAGGATTTGGCAATGCCTGCCGTATGCACTCCAGCACAATTTTATTTTTCTGTCAATTTCCTTTTGATGATCACTGTCCCCTGTGAATATCTGACCTAGATAAACGAACTCCTTTACTGACCCTAGAGACTGACGGGCGATCCTGAATTCTTGTTCGCTTTCCAGGCTGCTGAACATTACCTTTGTCTTCTGCATATTAATCTTTAACTCCACTTTTACCTTTTCTTGGTTAAGGTCCTCAATCATTTGTTGCAATTCATCCCCATTGTTGCTGAAGAGGACAATGTCATCTACAAACCGCATGTGGCTGGGGAATTTATAACTTTCCGTAGTTTAAAAGCTGGAATACTTGTAAGCATGCAGTGAGTAGCATTGGAAAAATTGTGTCTTCTTGCCTGATCTCTTTCTTAATAGTTAAATTGCTACTTTTCTTGTGGAGCCCCAATGTAGCTGTGGAATTTTTGCAGATATTTCCGAAGATATTCATGTATGCCTCCTGTACTGCTTGATTATGCTATACCTCTACGACTGCTGGTACCTCTAAGGAATCAAAGGCCTTTTAATAAACTATGAAAGTCATGTCCGCAGGTTTCTCAATTACCGCATTGATCGTTGACATGGATGTTATCCATTGTAGAGTATCCCTTCTTTAAGGCAGCCTGTTCTCTTGGTTGATTGTCGTCAAGTGTTGCCCTGATTCTATAGGAAATTATTTTGGTGAATAATTTATACAATACCGAAAGCAAGCTAATGGGCCTATTATTCTTCAATTCTTTAACGTCTCCATTCTTATGAGTTAGTTATAATGTTGTCATTCTTCAAGCTCTCTGGTACACTGGGAGTCGTGAGGAATTTTGCATAACATAGATAATCGACAGTGAGGGTTCCTGGCCAAATTTTTTTCTCGTATGGCAATGCCTGCTTTGATGTACATTGATGTGCTGTCTGGACTTTTCAGTGAATAAATTGTGTTAGGAGGGCAATTTGTTCACATTATAGTAAATAAAATAAATCCACGTTCCATCTACGCGCTTATGCTATACAGTATGTGTCCAATATCTTTTTTTCAGCACAAGTCAAAATACAGTTTTCCTGAACTTCAAGTTTTCTTCATTTCAAGTTTCATTAATTTTTACTACGCGTAGAAATACTTAGGGCAAATTGTGTGCCGTATCAACACGTGAGGTGTTACAATTAAGATTATCAAACCAATTACAATTATTACAATAGGAAAAAGCAGCTAAATGTAGCTCCTGTTATAAAAGGGAAATCAGGAAGAACATTTAGGAGCGGACCATTCTTTGACGAAGTTGCGAGCGAGTCAGCGGATTCACTTAGAGATTGCAGTACGACCGGGGAACCAGACAAAGTGGTCTTCAGACAGATTACGCGTGGCAAGCGTCGGAAACACACTCAGCTGGTGTGACTGATCATAACAAGTTAAATCTGTACAGACCGAAGGCACATCTGGTAACAAATAAACTTTTATATTTTTGTAGACACAATTGGTGGCCAGAATAATTGCCAGATATTCTGCACGAAATATTGCGGTGCAATCAGTGAGACGGAGAGGAAAGGACAGTTAAGCTGATTTTAAAAGATGACAACTCCGGCCTTCTCGAAACCTTGTGTTGCGTCCGCAGAAATAATCAATTTCACTTTGAACAGATTTGTTTTGGGACAAATCAGGCACGCTAGACGTCCTTGAAGTTTTGATACCAGCGCCTGAACAAAAATAACGTGTAGCTGTCGATGACGCCGCCTACATGTTCCGAAATATGAATCAGGAGAATTGATGAAAACGAATTGCAAACGGGAGAGATGTATCGCAAAACTTCAGGAAAGTCACGGCAGTAAGTTGCTTAAATGTGGACTCAGCGCTCGTCCCGTGTTCTTCCTCGTCCTTGTGTCGTTTTAGCGCTATGAATCCCAGTTAAGATTACAATGACCCACCAACACGCCCAAACTTCTTCCCTGCTAACGAATAATACCAGCCTGTAAAGCGCATTGTTAGCCACAAAACTCAGCTGGCCCAGACAAAGAGTCAGCGTTTGCCTTTCCGGTAGTATAAAAGGTTTGTATTGTGCACATCCAAAAAAGAAGAACATAGCCGAATTCAACAATCGGCTGGACACAAAGTTTATAAATCCCTGCTGTTCGGATATCAGCAAGGCGGCGTAATCTTGCGTAGGCGGAGCAGCCGGTGTCCGCTCTTCTTCAGCTTGGCCAACGTGTTTTTTGTAGCGCATATTCCTGTCGCGTTTCCGATGACGCTTTCCCATTCGGGCTGCAGCTTCCTGCCCGTCCGCGTCATCGCATCTCGCATCACCTCCCTTCGGCTTGTCGTCCGCAGTTCTCGACGCCACCGGTCCTACTATCTGGCGCGAGTCCACTGCGGACGCCCGGTTGTGGTCGTCAATGCCGTCGGACGACGAAGGCTTTGGAGCATAAGGCGAGACGTCCTCGCGGCGACCTGTGCTGGTAGTGGGCTGTGGGGGTATGCAGCTGTGTTGCGGAGGAGCTGCGGACGTGCCCATGGTACTATGCACGCGTGCTGGCTCTCGCTGCAGTTCTTGGACGACTAAGCGAACGCGACAGATACACCTGGATTGACTGAAGGCGCCTCGGCTTTGCCGATGGGCGCAATCGTCTTGTCGGCTTGGCGTGTGGCAGCACAGGCCTTAGTGGAGTGGGAGGCAGGTCGGGCTTCAGCTTTCGGTCTCGAAGCGGCAGCTGTGATCGCTCGAATGACGAGCTGAGACGACGTAGCCCACTTATCGCATGATTCGGTGAACCAGTGCAGGTCTTCGTACATGCTAGAATCGGCGGCCGTCACGGGCAGAAACTTCTCGCTTTTCGGAGGGCTGGTGGGGGACCGTGTGCACGAAGACTTGCTCGCACAACAGAGCGTCGGTTTGAGTGGTGCCGCCTTCGATCTTCCCGTGCGCCTTCGTTCGAACATGTCGAGTTCAAATACCTCGAGTTCGCCGGGCGGCGAGAGAGCGTAGCTGTCTTCTTCACATGGGTCCCACGCGGCCACTTTCTGCTCCGTGGACTCAGGCCGTGGCTGGTCGTCGCCAAACTCCAGTGCCCACCAACGCCGTTCGATGTTTCCAGCGAGTTCGAACTGGGCGCTTGTAGCCTCGATCAGGGCACTGGGGTCCAGATGACGCGTACTGCTCAGGTGCTGTAGGTCTGATTCTTCCGTGCGGCCTGTATTGAACCCGTGGTTGATCGCGTCGGGGGTCTGAAGGCAACGCGATGGTGTGGACTCCAGTAGGCCGCTGTTTCCAAGGCAGTGACGCTTCCTTCCTCGTTCTTCAGTTTCTTGCGAGGCCCGCGGGCTATGTGTCCCGAAGGTGCCGCATTTCGAGTGACAAACTGCGATTACCTCCGCTTCCCTTCCGGACAATTCTTCCATTGCTCTCCTGAAGCTGCGACTTCCTGCATTGTATGCAATTGCGGGGTTCGGCATATCGCAGCGGTCTCCCGGAATGCGTATGCTGTCGGCGTTGAGCGCGAGCGGCGCACTGTGGCGCGCAGGAATTCCCGACGCAGCGAAGTCCCCTGTGGTGCTCGTCGGTCGCGGCGCCGACGCTATCGCGTGACAGTGCGACGCTCGTGGTCCGTCGTCACCTTTTACGAAACGGTCTAAAATCGACAGTCTTGTCTTGCCGGCACCCCGACAAGCTCCGCGCGCCGTCGACGGTTGCGCATCCGCACTGTTAATCTCCGTAGACGAGTGCGTTCTCGCGTAATTGGCATCGCCCGTTCTTTGGAATCTACCTCCGCTGTGGCTTGAACTGCAACCGGCCGAATCATGTTGGTCCAGGAATGGCGGCTGCCCCAAGGCGATTCCGTTGTATGATGACCAACTCATGTGGTACGGCCTGGCTTGGCTAAATAGGCGGACGAGAAACCAAATGGAGAACGCCACACAAACTTTAGGGGAGATGCCCGCTGCCGTGCTGTTGAGGACACGCGGCGGAGGTCCCGGCGCCGGACGGCTTCGGACAAGGTGTGGGTACGTCAGTACCTCTTGGAGTTGGGCGTCCAAGCACGTAGCTCAGACGTCCAAGCAGCACATGTTATAGCGTGCTTAAATGTGGCGGCCCGGCCAGGAACCTGTCACGTCGCTGGGATAATGCACTCGCTGGTTTACGCAGATATTGCGCGCCTGTGAAGAGACGAGAGTTTTCGCAGGCTTAATCCTTCTTCTTCTCTACTTCTTCATGCCGTGAGTCATGATGATGATGATACCTCATTTAATGGCACACACCCACTGTGGCGGATAGGCCAGGAACCTGGTGGTAATATGATAAAAAGGGAAAATAAATTATTCATCGAACATGAAAAAGAAACCGATAATCAGTGAGACAAACTAGTGTATAATAAGGTAGACAGCCTTGCATAGATAGGAATGGCTACGTGAACCTAATATTAATACCTATAGACGTGAAGAATGAGTAAGTCAAACTCTTAATAACATTAATAATACTATTGAAAATTTTGTTCATTCAATTATTCATGGAAAAACGAAAATGTTAATAGGGCAATTTTTTGTGTCACAGAAGCAATTATAAGTGGCTCGGCAAAAGTTACTGTGGCTGTATCCTAAAATAGTTGCTAAAAGTGACAATACAACAGTACTGCATAAAGGCGATACTTGCTTGCTTGCCTCTAAAAGTGGCTCGTACCCACTATGGGGTATTTGTCGGGTGATTGAAGGAAAACAATTATCGGAGTCTTGTAAGGATCACTTTTGAAAATTTTTGAATGACAAAAGGAATTTTTTCATATAAAATTTAAGAATTTAGCAAGGAAATCGTCCTGATTCAATTATCAATTATGTACCACACAACAGCTGCACCAACATCCCTATGACAATGTCCGAGAGAAGAGGCACCAAAAGCTATGAGGCACCAAAGAGGCACCAAAAGCATCTGAAACGCTGTGGTAGCGAGAACGTTAGTCCGCCAAGTCTACGTCATGATGGTTTGACAATTTCTGAGGATAGGGATAAGGCCACACTTTTCAATGACTTCTTCAGATCGGTCTTTCGCCCTGATGCACAGGTTAGGGCTGAGTGAAGAAAAGAACAGTGCTTTCCCATGGAGCAGGTAGAACTTTCTTTCAATGGCATATATAAACTATTACAAAACGTTGACGAAAATAAAGCAACAGGACCAGATGGTATCTCTCCAAGGGTTTTGAAACATTGTTCTGAGGCAGTAGCACGTTATCTTTATGTTATATATAAAAAAATCACTAGCTGAAGGGAGGCTTCCCGATGACTGGAAGGTTGCTAACGTTGTCCCTGTTTTTAAAAGTGGCTCTAAATTAGAAGTGTCGAATTACAGACATGTTTCCCTGACATCGATTTGTTGTAAACTACTTGAGCATGTTCTATGTTTCGCCTCAATGAATCACCTGACTTCTGTTGGATTTTTTATTCCTAGACAACACGGCTTTCGAAAACGATTTTCATGTACAACCCAATTAATTGAATTCAATCACGATATAGCGTCGGCTTTGGACAACACAGGACAGATTGATTGTTTATTTTTAGATTTCTAAAAAGCGTTTGATACGGTATCACATTCAGTTTTTATACAAAAGTTGCAGAATTTAAACATTGACAAAGCCGTTTGCAGATGGATTACGGATTGCTTAACATCAAGAAAACAGAGGGTGGTTTTAGGTGCATCATGTTCATGTTTAGTTTCTGTCACTTCAGGGGTACCACAGGGTTCTGTATTGGGTACACTTCTTTTCCTCGTGTTCATAAATGATATTTCGGATGCAATCAAGAGTAACATCAGAATGTTTGCCGATGCTTGTATATTGTATACTAATTTGATTGACCAAACGGATTCCACACAGCTTCAGGAAGATCTTCATCACGTAGAGGCATGGTGTAAAAATAATGGCATGGTACTAAACAGCAATAAGTGTGTTCACGTCAGCTTTACTAAAAGGGTCAACAGGCTAACGAATCAGTACGTCTTAAACAATGAAGTAATTAGGAAGGAGAACAAATACAAGTATTTGGGCGTTACGTTTTCTGAAGAAGGGACTTGGTCTGAACAAATCAACAGTGTTGTTAGCAGGGCAGGAAAAGCCCTTGGCTTTCTACAACGAAACCTTAAACATGTGAATAAAGAAGTTCAACAGACCGCATACCATGCCTATGTCAGACCTATACTGGAATATGCCTGTCCTGCGTGGGACCCGTTTCACAAGGTACATATTGATGCACTTGAACGTATTCAGTCTATTGCAGCCAGATTTGTTCTGGGGAGGTATGGTCGGTACGAAAGTTCTAGAGCCATGAAAAGAGAACTTAAGTGGCAATCTTTATAAGAGCGAAGATGTAATCTTAGACTTAAGTTTTTTTATTCAATTTATAACAAGCAAACAGGGATCAATGCTTCAGATTCTCTACGACCGGTGCATTATCAGTCCTCCCCTTTGAATCACAAATTTATTGTTCGGTCATAGACCGCCAGGACCGATTTGTTGAAAAATTCATTTTTCCCTAAAACGATTTCTGAATGGAATTTGTTGCCACCAGACTTGGTTGGCCGCAAGACTGCGGATTTATTTTATGAATGTTTGTGCCCCCGCAATAACGCCAACAAAGGCGCTGCGGGTAATTTCAAATAAAAAAAGAATATTGGGTATAGTTAAATTTAATCTAGCACTGTTAAATTTTTCTTCTAAAGGATGTTTTCTTAATGAGGAAAAACGGTGGCATGACAGGAAGAAGTGTTCTATTGTTTCGTCTTCACCACAATATGAGCACAAGGAGGAGGGCGCCAGACCAGAGGCGATACTTGATTACGAAGCGGAATTTCCAAACATCGTTCTCGTTCAGTAGAAAACCGCCGACACGATAGTAAAAAGTGGTCGATGGATTACGGCTCATTGCAGAGGTAGCATAAAGGGGATACCGCCCGACCACATTTGTGCAAGTAAAAAAAATGTGGTGGATTACGGCAACGCAGCCTTGTAAATGACACTTCGAATTGTCGGTTCGGAAAGTCCCGGCGTCGGGCACGGCGCTCACGCGCCCTCTGTCGTCAGTCGGCTTGCTGAGAAGGCAAAACGCGCGCGGCGCGCTCTCCGAAGGGGCTCGCCGGTTCAAGGCCGTTCGGTGGCGATTCACCACTATTGCGTTACGCACGAATGGGGTTTTCTTTCGCCTCTTCGCCGGTCCAAATGCCTTGAAAACTAACGAAAAAAAATGCGTCAGTTACAGAGCAATTGCCTTCGTATGAATTTATTTTTTCAGAACGCCAAAAATGTGTGTGTGTGTTTTATAGCGAAGCTGTATACCTCTACCAAACATGCTACTTGGTAGCGCAAAACTCGAAATAAAAGACAACAGAGAAAGACGAGAGGAAAGGAAAGACGAGCGCTACACGCTAGCGCGCACGGACGGACGGATGGACGGACGGACGGACAGACGGAGAGACAGACAGACAGACAGACAGACAGACAGACAGACAGACAGACAGACAGACAGACAGACAGACAGACAGACAGACAGACAGACAGACAGACAGACAGACAGACAGACAGACAGACAGACAGACAGACAGACAGACAGACGGACGGACGGACGGACGGACGGACGGACGGACGGACGGACGGACGGACGGACGGACGGACGGACGGACGGACGGACGGACGGACGGACGGACGGACGGACGGACGGACGGACGGACAGACAGGCGGACAGACGGACAGACGTAAAACCCCAGGAAGAAGACCAATGAGGCAACTTGACCAACTTCGTTTAGAAGATGGGCTCCACAGGACGGGTGCATATCGGCACCAAATTCTTCGCCGACAGCTGCCTTAATGTTCTGCCCGCCATCGGTGATGACAGCCCAGACCTTCTTGTTGTCAATATTCCACTCGTTGCAGAATTCGCGCATTGCTGCGTGAAGATTCAAACTTGTTTTTCTTTCTGGCATGTACTTAACGCCAGCTTCGACATTTACTAGTTTGCTACCTAAAACAGCAAAACATTGTTTATTAGGAGTACGCACAGAAGATATGGTAACGCGTCATGGCAAAGGAAAACGGTTTCTCATTTTTCAAATTTTCCTGAAAATATTTACCGTCTCTAAAGTGAACCGTGAGGCCTAGGTACGACCGCATTGTACTTTCATGTGTCCAAAGATTAGCCGTGAGGTTAAGATGACCACCTGCTTGAATTCTGTATCCATAATGTGCTCTGAGCTCCTCGTATTTGGCCTCGAGGCTCTTTCAGGCAGTATGCTCAGTGGGAGGCTTGTAGTGTGGCTGCAATGCCTTCACGAACGTCTTGAAGCCATCCTTCTCGGTTGTGCTCAGAGTCAAGTCGTCGTGCGCGATCATGTATCCGAGAGCGTCAGTAGGATGCTTTTCATGGATCTCCTCCTGAAAAACACCAACAGATAAAGCCACGTTGTCGTAGCCCTCGATAATTTCCTCTTCTCGCTCTGCGAAAGTCCCCGATCGCGAGTACAAAGACTTACTTGCAAACACAATAGCACTGGAGAGGCACTTTTCCATGGGTCCCGCAAACGAGCAAGAAACTGAGCCTCGAGGGATTGTATAGGCATTAGTGGTTGTTCTAGTTGCATCCCCAGTGAATATCTTACGTTAATTTGTTACATTGGTTACAAGGGTTTTGCAAAAGCTCTACTCCGATATCACTCGTTTTTTTTGAGAGCCCTGAGAAATATATCAATTTTATCCGCTTTATATGTACTATTAGGTGCAAGTGAGAGAACTGTGATATCGTTTTGATTGCTGAGTCACAATGTTGCAAACATGATAGTTTGTTTTCTGAAATTTCCTATTTTTGCCACTGTTTATTAAAAAATGACGAAATGAAGAAAAAATTCGAAACCAACAATCACAATATTTTTAACTTTTTCTTTCAAATGCAACAAAATCTCATAAAATTTGGTGCAGTGATTGCCGATAAAAACGATTTCTCCTTTCTCATGTATTTAGATAGGAGACCCCGAACTTCCTGTTAAATAGCGAATGAATAAACACTTAGCTGGACAGGCTGATTGGCGCCCGGAGCAGGAGGAGGATCGTTGACATGGTCGCCTTTCCATGTAGGACGCCACTTTGACACTTTAATGAATTTTATACGTGCAGCAGGTGGTATCGCAAGGCTTCCGTCACCGGCTTAGAATACTGCTTGCCGCATTTATCAGATTTGGCACTCTTCATCTTCCATATTCAATCAACAATGTCCAAACCACACTTCTCTTCCGATCTCATGGCATTATGGCCTGACAAACGTAGCAAAAAAATGCGCACGAAAATGCAATCGCGACTTCAATACAACGAGCGGCCCTTACCTGTTTACGCTAATGGCCAACCAACACACATAAAGGTTTGAGGGGGAGGCGGTAGATGGAGTGGGAGTAGAGTGGGCATGGAGGAAGGAGAAATTAGAAGGGAGCTTCGCAGCACGACTGACGTCAAGAAGTAATGGCTCAACACGTGATCGCCACATCAGAGAGCGCGGTAGGTTTAAGGCTCCTTCTCTGCAGGGTGCAGGGCAGCAGCGCAGTTGAACGGGTGTGGAGCGATTTGAAACTGCTGCGAACCAAATACTATCCGTCAATACGTTGTCTCTCAGAGTCACGTGTCGTGAAGACCCTATACTGCGAGGTAAAAAGCGAAGGAAATGGCTTGAGGGTGAGTTTGCTTACCAGGGTGAGTTTGCTTACCAAAGACTTGCTGCCTCATGTATTGCTCTCTCCTAGTTAATTTCTTCATCCACGGGGGCGGCTTCCCTCCAGCCCCAGGTAGCCTGTGTGACGCGGGCAAGCGGGGAAGCGCTTGGCCAGATCGGCAGGACTCGGGAAAACATTCGACAGTCACTCTCGGTCTTCGCAGCTTCGCTGTCGTTGCTCGTACTCCGCATTCTATAATACGATTACAAAATGTTCGCCCTACTTTTTCACTGCCTGAAAAACGATTAATCGAACTGGTTTAATCGAATAAACCATACAAATGAAAGGTAGACATCGATGACGATTAATCGATTTGCGGCATACGTTTAGTCGAATAATCGATTAACCGTTCATCGATATTACCATCCCTAGTCGGCGGCCGACTCACCCGGCTGCTGCGTACGGCGGTGAAAGCCAGCTGACTCGTACAGCTCGTTCGGCGGGTGGACGAAGTGGTCGTTGAACGCCTTTTTTACGGCGACGACGTCCTTCAGGTCCGCGTCTGCCAGCCTGGCGGACGCGAGGACCACCCTGGCTTGAGAGCCCATGCAGTAGAGCATAGAGCGCACCTGGACCTCCGTCGGAGCGGCGTATAGTCAGGTGGCGAACGAGTAGTCCTTGTACTGCAGCAGCCAGGTGGGCCCGGAGCGGGGGTTGTGAAAGTCAAACGCAGGTGGTGGACGCAGCTGGGCCATGCCATGTAGAGAGGCAGTGGCCGACGAAGAAGCGAGCGTTCCGGTAGAGCCTGTACCGGTGGCCATGGCGAAGGAAAGGTGACTTCCTCGACGGAGAGTAGCGGGGCCAGGGCCTGTGTCGAAGCCGCGAACACGGGATCAGCCGAGACGCGATCCCACTTCTGATACCATGTCGAGCGGGCGAGTGACACAGCAGCTAGCTCTCCGGGCGCGGAAGTGCCCAACAGCATTTATTGAACCCTTATATAGCCGAGGACGCAGTGCTGCCATCTAGTGATACTGCTGTACACTAGAGATGGTCAAAACGGCTCACTTCAGTGAGTGGCTCGGAACGGCTCAGCTCACTGAAATGAACCGGTTCATTTGAACGGCTCAGCGGTTCACTTAAACGTGTAACCTGTGTTATGCATAATCATTAGTTATCTGGCTTTGAAAAAAAAACCGATATATGCATAATTTAATAACTGTGTTATTGGTATTTTCGCTATGTATAGAGAATATTTTTGCATATATTAATAGCGTGAATTTCTAGTTGTAATGAAACTTTCCTTTCTGATATTGGGGATAAAATGCTTATGATACTGTGACAGGCAGAATGCGACGTACCTTTTTCTGAAAAAAAAAATGTAACTTCATCGTCATTACAGAAGCTTGTCTGTTTTTGGGGTACTTTAAAATCAACTTTTGTCAAAATAAAAACACAAAATGATTGTACATTATGTTTCAACTTTATTCAATTATTCACACACGTACGTTCACTATAATATGAGTAAGCTGTAACGCCAGGCAAAATGAATGTAGAAATCATTTCTTGAAGTAATATACAAAAATCATACGAAAGATCCACAAAACTGCCGCACAAACCTTTCGTTTTTTTTTCTCTTGAGTGCACGCGCGATACTGGCGATCATGCCATCATACGCCAGGACAAAAAAAGAAAAAAAAGAAATTAAGTTCTATTACAACTCAACAGATCATTGGCCTCGTTTTAATGACGTGCTAATGACACACGCTCAGAAAATGCACTGAGGTGGATGTCATAGGCGACATTTTCATGACTACACTAATTAGCACAAATAAAGACCAGGACGTAAACTGTACGTTAACTTGTTGTCTTTAAAGACACGGAAGACCATCTTCGAAGTGTTATTGAACCAGCGCATGATGTGTGATCGGTGAGAGTCGTGAGACATCGTTCGAACAGCAGCAGGCAACGAACGGTACCATCCTTTGCCAATTAAGATTTATTTACTTCTCCCCTCGGTGGCATCGGGTGCCACACCATAGGACGCACAAAAAACTAAAGGGACTGCTGCTCACACCACACACTGCGAGCCAGTACCAGTAGCGCGAGTCTGCCCACACGGCCACCATTCGTCGGTCAGAAATCGAAACCTCGAAACCCAGCAGAAGACCCAGCTCTGACGGAACGGTTCGGCACGGCTCATTCAAGGAGAGCGAACCGGCTTCCTCATTCCGAAAGAAACGCCGCTCACTTACTGAACCACGGCTCAATCGCTCTTCAAAAGAGCGGCTCAAAAGATCCGGCTCGTTCCTGAGCGCTTTCTAGGAACGGTTCCTCACGCTCACTGAACGAGAGGGAGCCCAGCCGGCTTCCTCTCTCCGAAAGAACTGGCGCTCACTTACTGAACCACAGCTCCCTCGATCTTCAAAAGAGCGGCGCGCTCCTGAGCGCTCAGGAGCGAGCCGGATCTCTTGAAGAGCGAGGGAGCAGTGGCGAAAACAGCGGCGCTCAGGAGCGAGCCGGATCTTTAGAGCCGCTCTTTTGAAGAGCGAGGGAGCCGTGGTTCAGTAGGTGGGCGGCGGTTCTTTCGTTCTTCAGCCGAAGGCGAGGGGGTGAAGGCGACTCTTGCGAGGAAGGGTGGGAGGGAAGTTGCTTTCTCGTACCGCTAATAGATGGCGCGGAAGCCGCACCCAGCAGAAGACACGGCTCTGACGGAACGCATCGGCACGGCTCTCTGAACGCGAGAGAACCGGCTCCCTTTCTCCAAAAGAACCGCCGCTAATTTTTACTGAACCGTCGCTCACTCGCTCTTTAAAAAGAGTCGCTCACAAGATCCGGCTCGCTCCTGAGCGACTCATCTCTACTGTACACTACAGCGCCCAGTAAGGACGCATGCTTGCTCTGCTCGTGACTTCTTTTCGGAAAACAACACTTGTTTTGTTGTGAAAAGTGTGAAAGAACTTGTTGACTGTTTAGCTCTGGCTAAGCACGAACTATGGAGCCTTCTGTACTCGAACTCGGCGATTCCCTTCACCCCCAGGCGCCATCATCCTCCAGCGCTCGCTTCCGTCGCGGCGACAAAATAATTTTAGCGATTTCCCAGACGGGGGGCATCTACGCTTGCGCGTAACCGTTCTGCAGTGGAGATGATGTCATGAAAGTGAAGCCAGGCTACCGCCATCTTATTCAGGGCACCAAGAGACATCAGGGAATAGCAAAGACTACGAAACGCTATCTTTTCCCACCCTTCGTGTTTAAGATGATTAATTTCGCCCCAACAGATCTTACTGAATGTTTCGTTTTGTGATACGGTTTTAGGAGGAAATCTGAACGCGCTGACACATTTTGTGAGAGATCTTGGTATCAATGCTCAACTAAATTGTTTTAGCTAGGAACAACGTGCTTTCATTTTCCAATTACTCTAGCATTTACATTAGCAAAATAAAAACACCTAAGTTATGAGCGGTGTCCAGCTGTCACGGCACTCTTTCTGAGGTGAAGTCAGGGCAAGCGGTGGCTTCACCTCCGCTGGTTAGAAGTTTCGAGAGCTGTCACTCCATCCATGGCTCTATCATAGATTTCACTACTCGCGTGCAGGAGTCTGTCAGCAACTTCTGCAAGGTTGTCGGCTGATTTAGGGGCGAAGCACCTTAGGGCCGAGCCTTGTGCCTCCCTCGTCGCCCGTCGTCCGTAGCGCTGGTTTGCATGGAGTCCGCTAGGGGCGCTGCGGTGCACAAGGGCGTAGGGTGCCTCGATGCCCAGCGCCGCCGTCCAGGGTGGAGACAACCCCGCTGGCGCCGCCATATTGAGTCACACGAGCTGAGACTCAGCTACGCTTGCCTTCATAAATAGTGTTACTCGCGGCGCACTTCCAAGTGCTTTGCCTTGATGAGGATTTTTTTATCGGTATCGCATCTGCACATATTATAACCAATAGCCGTTAACTCGTCGAAGGTCAAGACGTAATGTATGGCGCCGGGAACATGCCCCAAGTTGCCTAATTCAATTTACATTTAACATGCCGTGTGTATGTTTGAAATACGCACTATTTCTTTTTGCTCTTCGATGCTTGGTATATAAGGTTTGCGACCCCCTGTGTGTGGAAGTTTTTCTTTTTCGCTGTTGTATTTTGGATTACACGTCACGCCTCCTTTACCGTAGCCAGCCACTCGCGCACGGCGGTTAGTTTCCCTTGCGTTGCGCGTGCTCTTCGCGTTCGTTCGAATTATTTGACGATATCTACGCGCAATTTTGCTTTTTTTTGCCACAAAACTGTGTGCTGAGGATTAAGCTGGGTAAAAATAATGCCTGCGAGTGAAAATAAGGTTTA
>NC_051156.1:92705844-92754915 GCF_013339745.2 Dermacentor silvarum | reverse complement strand
AGTTGACGCATCGCGACCCAACTGGCTGCCATACACACACCGAACCAAGACGAAATGATCGTACCTTCGCCGAAGCGACCGCCAGCGGGACGCCGCTCGACAATACGACGCAGGATGCCCAGCACACCCACAGGATGGTCCACGACCGCAAATCATGCACCCTTCTGTGCCAGCGGACCGCGAGACAAGTTTCACTTTCGTGTTTATACCGATTTCCTATATAAGAGGGATCACACCACCTTTTTTCCACTATTTAGAGGTCTAGGACATTCATTTAACGAAGAAATTAAGTCGAACATATCATGTTTTGCATCCTTTAGATATCGCCTGTGACAAAATTCTGATGAAATTTAGTGCGGGTTTTTGTCTTGCTCTTCCCGTATTGTGCTTCGCACAGTACCTTTTCCTCAGCAATGTGAAATAACTTTTCCAGCAAACAAGTTTATTATTAAAATGAACATGGACGGTTGATCAAATTATACAGTAAAAATGTTTTGAAGTCAGCTGAAATAAAATGTCACTCTTGTTAAATTTGCTATATATGATTAATAGATACCATTGAACCAATCTTGGCAAAGCAGCAGAGCTGGTAATTGTACAATATTTTTAACAGCTTTAAACATCACCTAAGCAGATGACATGCATTTAACAGCCTCGCCATAATTTTAAGTCCCAGCATGTTATGTCAGATTTTTTAGCGCACTGCAGGCAGTTGCAAGCTGTCACGACTCAGCCTGGCCTCACGTTGCCATGCCTGGAGAGCCACAGACTAATCAGAACATGTGGGTCTCACAAGTGTCTACTACGGCGAGAGGGCTCATTGCAGCACTTCATGGCGGCCATGGCGTCTGCATTACGCAGCAGTGTGGCCTAGAATGCATGGGTGCACCGTTTAAATCTCGACGGTTACGTCGAGGAGCAGTGTCTTAAGTGATGCGAAACTTCTACAGAGCAATAATGGCGGCGTTTTATCTTTTCAGCTTAAATACCAAAATAGGTATTTTGCTATATCAGGGATTGATGTGGGCCTAGTTGTGGTGCGTTTGGAAGGGAAACGAGGGACAATGAAAGATCAACAACACAGCGCATGTGTTTGCCGATCTCATTGTCCTTGTCTTACGCGCTGTTTCCCCTACCAAATTTTTTGCTAGTTCTGCTCATATTTCAAAAGTAAAATTTGCACAGAGCTGCTCTATGCCAAAATTATCTGAAAAAAAGGCTTTTGACATGGTTCAAGACTTTGTTACAGTTGGCATTCACCAATATTATGTATGCTGCAAGAAAGGGTTGCAGCGCTCAGAAAAATGAATGTTTCATGCATTAAGAATCCTAAGAGGAACAAACCAACATGTAGTGGCTGACCTGCATTAGTTTATGTGCCTTAAGAGCGTCATAAGTAAACTGAAGTACGAGTAGGCATATGGCTTCTGCTGTAAGGTGCTTACCAGTAAGATAGCTGTGCTCCTCCTGAAGCCTCTTCAGGCTTTGGATTTCTGCCTTCAAGGCTTCATTTTCCTCTTTCAGCTGGTGCACTTGCATCCCACATTCGCTGCAAGCCCCATTCTGAAATCATGAGAGTGCATGCATTCTCAGGCATCAAAGAGATAGAATAATTGGTGCAGATGTTCAGCCAGTAGCATGACTGGGGATTACTTCTGGAGGTTGGTTTTCGAATGCTTGTCAGTGACTGAATGATTTCGGCACTTTTAAGAAAAAAGAGGAAGAGAACAGAACAGAAGGGCCATTTGCCTTTAACTAATTTTTCTTGGAAACGAAATTTCATATCACGTGAAGACTGGAAAAGATGTAATCAGAACTCATGCCCCTCATTACTCATCACGTATGCGTAGCCCCTGGTTGCTAACAGAGAATGAAATTCTTTATTCAACAATGTGATCAATGCAGTGCTTGCACAGCTATCATCTCTTTTGATGCACATTTTGCACTCTTACACTACTACCAAAAATATAGTTGATAAAAAGTATGCACCAGAGACTCCTAGCTCCTTAACATGCATGCATTTACAAAGCCTGATGCTAAATTTAAAACCTCCTTTTCTCTTGTAAACTAAGTCATATGATACAATGAATATAGTTGCAAGCAAGCAACAGGAATAAGCGGTGGACATTGTTTACCTTTTAGTCTACAGGGCACTACTACATATCAGCCCTTGATGTGTAAAACTACTGCACTCACAACCTCACAGCTGGTGCATAAAAATAGGTTTCAATTGAATTCTGTCCCCTGATACAATGGTGATCTTAGTGTGACGTAATGCATCAATGCAGCAAATGAATGTAGCGCCACCATGTATTGCAATGTCTACTCTGCGCTAGCTTCCCAAATTTCGCCCCAACAAACTACGTCGTGATGCAAAAGGACCCTTTTGGAACAATATGGGGCCACAAATTCCAGTCGGTGCAAACTAGAGCCGAATTCCCACTACTGCCAAGTTTAACGGAACTTGCACCAGATAGTGCTACGAGAATACACAAATTTTAAAACATTGCTGAAAGATTTTTCAATGGTTGTGACCCATTTCTTGCACGTTTTCCACAACTCGGATGTCTTTCCGAGTCATAAACTGTACCCTTAAATGCATGGTTAAGACATAGAGATTGACTCCAACCAAATAAGAAAATTTACTAGCCCGACGTTTCGGAACCAATTAGGCTCCTTCAGGGGGTATTCTTCAGAGGCGGCCGCCACCTCCGAAGAATACCTCCTGAAGAAGGAGCCAAATTGGTTCCGAAACGTCGGGCTAGTCAATCAATTTTCCTAACCAGACAGGTAATTCTGTCGAAATGTTTAGCTTCAAGTTAAATGCATGGTGTGTCATATATGACATGTGCAATTTTATATAAAACCAACAGGTAATGAAGCCAAGGAAAGCACAGGGGTAATTAGTTGTGACTGAAATTGGAATGTAGAAAATAATGAAGGAAAAGGAACTGGATGAAAAGATTACTTGTTTGCGGTGGGGACAAAACCCACAACCTTTGCATTAGCTTTGGTCTTTTTATCTAGACAAGGCCTTTTTATCCACCTTAATTTCCCCTTTCTAGATTTCAATTCCAACCACAGCTAATTAACCCTATGCTTCCTTTCTTCATGTACGTGTCAAATTTGGCAACCATGCATTTCTTTAAAATTTGATGTTTGCTCAAACATACTAAAAATTATGGGTTTTACGTGCTAAAAACCACAATCCGATTTTCAGGTATGCCATAGTGGGGAGTCTGGATTAATTTTGATCACCTGGGAATCTTCACCGTGCCACCACGAGCGTTTTTGCGTTTCACCCCCATAGAAATGCGGCCGCCGCTTTTCACAAGAAAACAAAAATTCAAGCAGTAAAGGGTTTTAAGCACAAAGTAATTAGACACATAAGTTATCTTTATGTAACCGTTAAAACTTATTTTGGTGCATTGCCTTGTTTCAGTTTCACTGAATACATTAGTAAAACCTGGACCTATAGTGAGAATCTGTAGTATTTCCATTAACTATTATTGTAACCTCAGATGCGAGAATCTCCTTCATCCCTTTTAGAAATTAGTCGGATATGTTAAGAGGGGGGTGACTGCAAAATGCCCACGCACGTGCGCCGCAAGCACCACGTGGACCCGCGATTGTATACTAAGAACGGCGTAATCCTATCTTTTATAAACATTGTAGTGTTATTAGCTGCGACAAAATGCATGCAACAAGTTTAAAACATGGTTAGTTTCTCTCATGAAGCGTAATTCAACACTGCGCCCACGTGGGGTTTATACGAACCCCTTCTGCCGTTGAAATGCTTGCGCCCGCACCAGCGACAAGCCGCGACCTCTTTTTTTCAAGGGCTTGCGGGCTCTCTGCAAGAAATATCGCGCAAAAGCAAGTGCTTAAACAAGGACTCGACAAATACATACACATGGAGTGAGAGGAGGCAATGCCCCTTGTCAAAGCCTAAAACGTCATGAGCCGAGCATAATAAAGCACCGAGCAGGACCAAATAATCTGTACACTTTATAAACGTTTGCCGTAAAGATCATTTCGTTGCGCTAACAGAGACGACACATGGAGTGTCGTTATAGCACTTGAATATGGTGATAGTTACGTCTCCGTTTTAGGCCTCTCCAACAGCAGCAGCATCACTTGCGATCGTTAATGGGTGCTTTAAAGTATGGCGGTATATATAGATGCAAACATATAACATGACATAAATGCTTACCGCTGTTGAGAAGGATCGCCGGGGCCGCTGGTTGGCCTTCCTCCCAAAAGACATCCTGGATGCTGCCCCGCAACTTTTTTATGGCGCCCTCCTGGGCCACAAGCCTATAACCGACATTCGTGTCGGCGAGTGCGCGGACGGGATACACATCCCATTTTTCCTCCGCCACCCACTTGATCAAAATGTGGGACATACCTTCACAAAAATAACCACGCACGTGCATTTCGTATGTTGCGCCCTCCATTTATAACCACTCATAAACAAAAGCAAGCTGTCATGGTTGCTTGCTATATCTCCGATTTCGTCAAATTTGGTGAAGGCAAAAGTAAATTTTGTTGGCAAACCTGATACTTAAAAATTTATGAAAAAATATTTATTTGATATATTATACGTTTTATAATATGCGTCGCGTGTAATTCAACGCTGCAGCGACGGCTGCTTATCAGTAACATGTATTTCGATCTCGAAGGCTGTGTTTTTGCGGGCTCGGAGGCTAGGTTGCCCCAAGCTCGACTACGGCCACAGCTATGGCCAAGGCAAGGAGCCCAGCGTGTTGGCTAGTTGATTGACAGTCAACAAAAATAGAGTACACCAATTCGTGGCTCAAGAACGGAAGCAGTGCGGCATAATCAATCCACAGCATTCTACTTGTGAATATGCATTTCTAAACTTGCAAACCAAAAATCATCTAATAGTCTGTACTCTTATGTAATAAAAGCAGAAAAGTCCAGACATATTGCCTTATTGTTATTACTATTATTTCTCATGGCGCTGTCGTCGTGAGATAGCGTTCCGCAAGCAAGGCTCTGTTTTTGCACTCTAAACATATGAAGTCCCATGCATGCGCTCGTTCGCGAGTACATGTGGTCTGATCGGATGTGCACGTGAGCGAAAACGCATATTCTGGGGCTTTATTGTTTGCCTGCGCCGACTTCTGCCATGCCGCCGAAAAGACAGTTTGGCAAGTACCTGTGGGACTCATCCGTCGAAGTTACCCCTCGTTCTAAATACAGATTCAAGAAGCGGTCATTTGGCGCGGATTCAGCGCCTGTCGCGATGAGTGAGGAAGACAGCTCAGATGGAAGCGATACTGAGGCAGACGACGCACGCTGCTTGGCCCATGCAGGCTCAAATCAAAGTACCGAACCACGTTGTGTGGAACACTGCCCTTCTCAGTCATGCGATCCATCGCTAAGTCCGTGCGAAGATTCATCCTCCAGTGGCAGCGAATCGGAACCTGATGCTGACTTAGAACCAGACCACAGCGAGCGGCAGTGCATGGTGGGCTGGAAAGACGAGCTCGTAAGTGTGCATGCGGCTGGTTTGGAAGTTTGTGTTGCCTCTGAAGTACCAACCATGGGGGATCGGACAAGAGTTTTGATGGAATTAGGAGAAGGCATTTAGTCCTGACTAGGAAGAAAGAAAAATAGTTGAGAAAAATTGAAGGATTAACAATAACACAGTGTACTAAGATTTCAGCAAGAACGCCACCTTGAATCTAGTAGAAATTTTGTACAGCTGCACTAGAATTCATGTGACATCACTTGAGAGGAATTACCCAGACAAAGAAGGCACAGAAGGAAAAATTCAAACCAAGTTCGCATAGCTTAATATTTTTCTACAAGATTGATTAGCAAAGGTAAGAGTAAAAAAAAAGTAACGATTGTCTCAGCACCTGTACAAATTGGGCTCAGTGAAGAGGGCCCTGGCTTTATGACGATAAAGGCAACAAACGTCGCAGTGAATAAAAATCACTTCTTTTTCTTTTTTACCTTTTCTTTAGTATGAGTAAAGCAGAGCTAAACACTGCTATACAAAAATAAAGCAATAAACCATTCACAATTTTGTCACTTTCAAAGGCCCATTTCATGACGGGGCAATGCGTACTCTTTCTTGGAAGCAGTCACTATTTGCTTGGCAGAAACGTCGCAACTCATTTCGTCTCTTTAGCAAAAGTATTCCCAAATTTTCAGCAACATTAAGTAAATATATTCGGCGGTACAAAATACTGAACTATGAGAAAAAAAAACATTTATTTGACAAGCAGCGTACACATGATTATTTAGGTTTATACACTCTTTTGAGTCCATGCAGCATGTATACACATTTGATATTATTTACTATAAAGCAGTTTATAGCTTTTTTTTTCGCGATTGCAGGTTGTTTGATTTTCCTAGCTTGATCTTATAGGTGGCTTGCACAGCTCTCCTAGCTGCCATGTTGGCAAACCAGCAGTGCAAGCTCTGTACAGACGTCACAAACAGTACGCTGTCTGTCCCCATAAGCTGTGATAGTGTAGTAAAGCTGAGAAGAGGCGCAATCTGGTGGATCTGGGGCTTGCAGCTCTCCTCAAATACCATTGTTCTCACATGAAAAATGTTTGTTTATTCCATACACCATACCCAATTTATTGTTCAGCTGCCTAAAAGATGACACTGCAGTATTGTCCTTTTGTCAAGAGAAAACTGACTTCAGAGACTTGTAGAGTACAGGACCGATAGGTGGATAGAAAAATGGCATGTCATCTGCTACGCCACTTCTGGTTCAAGGTCTTGTTCATTGCTCTTCAAAAGTTCCAAGTGTTTGGTGCAATCGAGGAGGAAAGGTGTACACTTTTGTGACGCAATTGTTACCTGAAAATTTTGTTTTTGAATTCATTTGCAAGTGGAAAGAAATTCTTTTGCATTTCAGGGTACAAAGTGTGTGAGCAAAAATGGGAATTTTGCATCAATGAGCAGCAGGGAACAGCAAGGTTTAGGTCCTTAGCATAGCAGTCTGTATATGTAAATGCAAATGTTCTGTCGAATAAGTTCGTCTTCATATTTTCGAGTGGAAACGTGGTTGCCTGATGATTGCTTACACATGTGAACACATGGTGCCAGATATGAAGAAGTGAATGTTCACAAATAATTATTAGGGCTTCTGACAAAATTAAGGTCCTCTTCATGCTTGTGCAAAGGGCTCGCCGATTTAATGTTTCCTTGTGTACGGTGTTGCCTGCTTACTGTCCAATTATTAAGAATGTTGAGCCAGGAAACAAGCGCAGTGAGAAGCTCCCGCTAAATTAGTTACTGAGGTCACTACTACAACGTGGAATGGTATTTCCCACTACTGCATGAGTGGCAGGGTATGTCGTCTCTGCTTTGTCTGAAACATTTAAGCACGAACTGTTCATGCCTTTGCAGTAAGCGTGCAAGGTAAATGTGTTGCATTCACGGTGCTTCGCTGCGGCAAAAGTTGGAGTGCCGCAGCAGAAGGAACGTTCAGGTAAAGTAATATAATTAAGAGGCATATAGGGGAAAAAACAACTACCCGAATTTTTGGATTCATAGTCTGAAAAATTATACTCGCAACGTTTATCACTACCCGAGCTTTTTTTAAGCATGACGTCTCAAACCAAAAGTCGCTGCAGAAGACGTACCCCACAATTTCTTGCAAGAATCTGGTTTTTCCTATCCCTATAGGTCTATGTGATAACGTGCAGCGCATGCTGGCGCCGAGGCTATCTAATGTGTGACGTCACAGCTGCCTATAAAAGGGCATGCGCTTTGTGAATAAACGCGTTCTTGCTTGTGGCCTAGGTCATATCAACTGGCGACGAGGATGGGATCAACCCCGTAGGCAAATGCGGCGAATGAACCGGACGGCAGAATAGTAGGTGCATTTTGGCGACTGAAGAAGCCTTCCTATCAAGTACGTGCTCTCGGAGCACGACACCGCAGCTTGCAACGAGCGGAGAACGGGGAACGACATCGAACGCTTCAGCGAGGCACGAGCAACGCCACCCGCACTGTGTGAACAGCAACCAACATGAACGCAGCAAGCGGCGTTTCATGCTGAGGGACTACGGAGGACAGCCGAGCGGAGAACGGGGAACGACATCGAACGCTTCAGGAAACAGGTCCTGTGGACGCGGGGCAGACCGGCAAGGAGCAACGTAGCACAACCAGTCTGCAACAACGACCACAACAGGAACAGCACAGAGGTGACTCTACGGTTCCTATTGACGGACAGAAATGTCGCGCTTAGGCAAAATCGCTGAGTTTGATCCTAAGTTACAGAATTTTGAATCTTACTTAGAACGATTTGAACTGTTTGTGCAAGCGAATGACATAAAGGAGGAAAAAAAAGCTACCGGTGTTCTTGACGGTGATAGGAGCTGAAGCTTATGAAGTCTTGAAGAACATTGTAGTGCCAGCTTCCCCAAGCGAGACAACTTACGTTGAAGCCAAGCGTTTGCTAAAAGAGCATTACAGTCCAAGAAGCTCGGTGATAGCGGAACGCTGTAGATTTAATAAGCGGACGCAGCACGAAGGTGAAAGCGTAGAGAATTTCATAGTCGAGTTAAAACACTTGGCTAGAAAATGCAACTATGGCGACTTCCTACAGGATGCTCTCCGCGACAGGCTCGTGGCAGGGGTACGGAACGAGGAAATCCAGCGCGCTTTGTTCGCGGAAGAGAAGTTGTCCTTTGAAAGCGCCTGCAAGATTGCCTTGGACCGAGAAATGGCGGCAAGAGAGGCAGCGCTTATGAAAGGAAGGGACAAGGACGAGTCGTTAAATGCAATTAGGAGCCATTCGAAGAAATTGACTAAAAAGGCGCAAATGAGCCCCGTTCCTAAGAAAGAGCGATGTGAAAGATGCGGCAGAGGGCATTCTTCAAGCGTATGCTGGTACAAAAACTTTGTGTGCCGTAACTGCTCAAAAGTAGGACACTTGGAAAAAATGTGCACAGCAGCACAGTCAAAGAGAACAAATGCAGTAGAATGTTCTGATGAGGATTCCGAGCACGAAGTGTACTATTTTGTAAATATGACACACTCGTCTTTTGATGTCAACATTCAGGTAGAAGGTAAACCGCTTAACATGCTAATTGATACGGGAGCGGCTGTGAGTGTAGTACCAGAGCATGTGTACGATTCACATTTTGCCCATATCACATGTCAGCCCACCAGAGTGAAACTTCGCACATACACAGGAGAACAAATGGTACTTAAAGGGCAGTGTGAAGTATCGGTAGTGTACCAAGATCAGAACATGATGCTACCAGTAGTAGTAGTTAAAGATAACGGACGGAAACTACCAGCATTGCTTGGGCGGAACAGGCTTGAACGTCTTAAGCTAGACTGGGGCGAGGTTGGCCAGGTAACTGCAGAGGACAGAGTTGTTTCATTGCAGAAAAGGTACCCTGCAGTGTTTTCTCAGACACTAGGCACCGTGAAAAAATTTGATGCAAAAATAGCCCTGAATGCAAACGCTGTGCCGGTATTTTGTCGTGCCAGGTCTGTTCCATTTGCACTTAAAGAGAAAGTGGAAAAACAACTCCATGATATGGTGGAAACGGGCATGCTACGACAGGTACCACATAGCGACTGGGCAACCCCGCTTGTGGTGGTGCCAAAGAAAGACGGCAGTCTTAGGCTCTGCGGAGACTACAAAGTTACAATTAATCCAGTGTTAAAAACAGACCATTACCCGCTACTCAGGCCAGAAGACCTGTACTCAACAATTGCAGGCGGTAAAGTGTTCTGTGTTTTTGACCTGTCCGCAGCGTATCGACAGGTACCACTGAATCCCGAGTCACGACCACTTTTGACTGTGAACACCAGTATGGGTTTGTTCCAGTTTCAGCGCCTTCCATATGGTGTGGCTAGTGCACCCGCAATATTTCAGTCCATGATGGACGAAGTACTGAAAGACATTCCGCATGTAGGGTGCTATAGCGATGATGTGATCGTGGCAGGATCTGACACAGTCACCTGTCAAAAGACGCTGGAGCGGGTCCTTGAAAGGCTACGTGAGTATAACATCACGTTGAACGCCAACAAATGCCGTTTCTTTCAAGAATCGGTGACTTACTTGGGTCACACAGTAACTGCTGAAGGGATTTATCCCACGGAAGCGAAAATCAGGGCGATTGTTGATGCACCTGAGCCCACCAACGTCACGGAACTAAAGGCATATTTGGGTATGCTAAATTTTTACTCAGAATTCCTGAGGAACTGTGCAACCGTCGCTGAGCCACTATATCAGCTTTTAAAGAAAGATAAAAGGTGGTCGTGGACGAAGGAATGCAGCGATGCATTCGCAGATACAAAAAAACTGCTTGTTAGCAGCAAAGTCCTCACGTTCTACGACGTTGACAAACCGATAGGAGTGCTTTGTGACGCGTCATCCTACGGACTAGGCGCAGTAATATTTCATGAAACTGCTGACGGAGAAGAAAGGCCTATCGCGTTTGCATCGAGAACCCTCAGTGCGGCGGAAAAAAAGTACGCACAGTGTGAACGGGAAGCGTTGGCCTTGATATTTGGACTTAAAAAGTTTCACCGTTATTTGTATGGGCGGAACTTTACGATATACACTGACCACCAGCCACTACTTGCCAATCTTGGGAGAAGAAAAGCCCACACCAGCGTTAGCGGCAGCCCGCATGCAGCGTTGGGCAATGACCTTTGCCGCCTACAGGTACCGCCTTAAGTACCGTAAGGGAAAGAACATGGATGTGGCTGACGCCTTGTCCAGATTGCCTCAAGTAGTGCAGGCTGAAGAAGAATCGGCCGAATGTTTGTCAGTGTTTCAGTGTCTTCCATTGAGAGCCGACGAAATTGCCAAAGCATCCAGACGATGTTTGACATTAAGTCGCGTAGCTGACTTTACTCTCAATGGTTGGCCTAGTTGCTGCTCAGAAGAACTCAAGGCGTATTACGTACGCCGAGATGAATTATCACTGGAGCAGGGCTGCGTAACGTGGGGAGTCCGGGTTGCCATCCCTGAAGTGCTAAGGTATCGCGTGCTCGACCTGTTACACGACGAACATCCTGGGGCAAGTCGCATGAAAATGCTGGCCCGCAGTTTTGTTTGGTGGCCTGGAATTGACAAAGCCATAGAAGAGTACGTAAAGAAATGCACAATATGCCAGGCAGTACAACCCGCAGCCCAGCCTGTACCACTTCATCCATGGAGCTATCCTACTAGATGCTGGTCACGCGTGCATGTAGATTTTGCTCAAACGAGTGCAAATGTGTTTCTTGTTCTTGTTGACTCATTTTCGAAGTGGGTCGAGGTATGGCCTATGTCGTCCACGTCTACTGCAAAGGCAATTGAAAGGCTTCGAAGCGCTTTTGCAGCTTACGGGTTCCCGGAAACACTGGTAAGCGATAATGGGCCGCAATTTACTGCAGCCGAGTTTGCAGACTTCATGGCCACCAACGGCGTGAGACACATCCGCACTCCTCCTTATCATGCAGCTTCAAACGGCGCAGCCGAACGAACTGTGCAGACTGTAAAACGCGCTCTGATAAGGCAAGTCCTGGAAAGCAAATCGTCAGGTGCACGTGATTCGTTCCAGGAATGTATCGACAGTTTTTTGATGGCATACCGCAACACACCCAGTAGTGTGACAGGAAAGACACCAGCTGAGCTATTTCTCAAGCGACAGCCACGCACAAAACTTTCCTTGTTGAAACCCGACTTTTCGAGAGCAATGCTCACCAAGCAGCAGGAACTTAAAGAACAGTGAGACAGGCGTCGCGGGAGTGAGCGTTTGTTTGATGTTGGTGATCAAGTGTTTGTGAAAACTGTGCGCGGTGAATGTGCCTCGTGGGAGGAAGGTGTTGTGCACCAGGTTGTGAGTGCTGTGACGTATGTTGTGAAAGTGCGCGAACAACTCCGGTTTACGCACGCCGACCACTTGCGGTCACATCATGCTGACCCGGCAGCAAGGCTGGAACCCATGTCGAGACTCGGAAATCCTGTGACGCAGCACAGCGACATGGCAGCAGAGAGCACGTCATCGGTCCAAGCAAATGCAGCTCCAACGCATCCAGTTCAGCAAGCTAAACGGCATATCCCACCTCTCAACATAGACTGCCCGACACCGTCAACGGCGTCTACGCCTTTAACGTCGACGTCACAGCCGGAGGCACTGTTAGCTGCACCGCCAGCGGAAAGGCAACCGCTACGGCGCAGCACGCGCACCCGCAACCCACCGGACCGTTTCAAGCACGAGGATTTTTAACAATAGATGTTAGAGGGAAGGAAATGTGATAACGTGCAGCGCATGCTGGCGCCGAGGCTATCTAATGTGTGACGTCACAGCTGCCTATAAAAGGGCATGCGCTTTGTGAATAAACGCGTTCTTGCTTGTGGCCTAGGTCATATCAGTCTATGCCTAACATCATTTAAATTCTGACTATCAGAAGTAAATGTGCAACACCTTATAAGTGCCTACTCTCAAAGTTGTTTCCTTTAACTTGTTTTCCGTGCCTTGAATGGCAGCTTCATGTACATGTCTAAACATCTTGTTCTAATTGTCCTGTTGATAAACGATCACTTTCATTTTTTTTTCCTGTGCTAGGATGAAGACCTGTTTCCAGGATCCAAGGTGACAAGAGCTGAAAGCTTGTTGATGGTAATGGCTCACAGCTTGCGCCATGGTACTTCAAAGGAAGCGACAGAAAGCTTACTCCAGCTTCTGAGTGCTCACTTGCCGGAAGGAGTAGCATATCCAACCTCAAAGTACACCTTCTTTCGTCACTTCTCTGGTGCCGGCAAGCAATATGTGAAGCACTTTTATTGCAGCGGATGCAGTGCATACATTGGCGAACTGGTGGAAGCCGAAAATGTGACGTGCACCCAGTGCAGCTTAGCACATACTGGTGAAAGCCTAAGAAAAAGTTCATCTTTTTTTATTGTTATGGATCTGAAGAGCCAAATTCGGGAAGTGTTGGAATCAAATAATCTACAAAAAACAAAGAAAGCTGCGTCCTTCGATGTGAGTGACATCACTCAAAGTTACCAATACCACAAGTTGCCATTAGGGCCAAATGATGTCACTTTAACATTTAACACTGATGGTGTGCCCCTTTTTGAAAACTCCAATTTCAGTATGTGGCCTCTGCTGGCAATGGTGAACGAGCTTTCCTTCAAACACCGCATTGAAAACCTCCTACTAGCAGGACTTTGGTTTGGCCCGGGAAAGCCAGCAATGAACTGTTTTCTAATTCCTTTTATAACAGCTATGAATGAGCTGTCATCGACTGGAATACAGTGGAATAACAAAGATGGAGCGCAGCAGATATCAAAGGTGTTCCCAGGTCCATGTGCAGTGGATAGTATTGCCAGATGTGAACTGATGAAAATGACACAATTTAATGGTGCCCATGGCTGTGCGTGGTGCGAAGACCAGGGACAAGTTGTTCCTAAAGGAAAGGCGTATTGCCGTGTTTACCCACCAAGTGCTTCGGCACCTAAGCTGAGAACGCATGAATCTTTTCTTCAGCATGCTGGAAAAGCCAAGGAGTCCCCAAGTTGTGGGATTAAAGGAGCAAGTGTGCTCACGCAGCTTGCATTTTTCAGGTTTGGTACGGGTTTTGTTGTGGACTATATGCACGCAGTATGTTTAGGATTTGTCAGGGCTACGTTATTCCTGTGGCTGAAGTCTGAGCGCTGTCGCAAATTTCATTTTCGACGTAATCTTGAGGATGCGAACAGCTGTCTGTTGAGCCTCACCCCAACGTGGGAGCTGTCAAGGCTACCAAGGTCATTGTGTGATGCAAAGGACTGGAAGGCTGCTGAGTGGAGGAATTGGCTGCTCTATTATTCAGCGATAGTACTGAAAGGGCGCCTTCCAGACAAGCAGTACAAACACTGGATGCGATTTGTGGAAATTATGCATCATCTCCTTGGCCCATGCATCCCTGTTGAGCACCTGCTCAAAATCAAAAAAGAAATGACACATTTTTTGTTTGAGTATGAGGAGTTGTATGGCACCGAATGCATGAGCTATAATGCTCACTTGCTGTCGCACCTTGTGGACAGTGTAATCAACTGGGGACCCTTGTGGGCCTATTCACTCTACCCATTTGACTCAATGAATGGAACACTAGGACGACTTGTCTGTGGAACCAGATATCCGCAATTCCAGATCGCCGACAAATTTTGCATTTTGCAGGCGCAGTCTAAATTGTGGTCATCACGACACAGAGAAAGTGCACAGCACTCTGCAGACTTCTTTCAGATCGCTTGCGAAGGGCTACTCCCTGCGAAAAAATGTTGTCAGAGTTGGTTCCGTGTTGCTGCTAGGCAAAGGAGATCAGAAAGCGGACAGGAAAGAATTTCACAAGATGGTAATTGGGCCGTTTCGTTTCTGCACAGCACGTCTTGACAAATCGAAGAGAAGGAATTCTTACGTACACGCAAATGGTGTTTTTGGGCGCATTGTACAGATTTTTTTCAAGGACAGCAGCTCATCAGTGCACGGTAGCCAGGAAGTGGAAGTTTGCATGGAAATTTTGAATGTCAAGCAGAAGCTGCTGAACAACCTTCCTGAAAATAAGTTATTGCAGTTTGTTGAGGTATTTCCTACCATGCAGAGCTGTGTTGTCAAGGCAAGATGCCTAGAAAAGTGTATCTTCCTGAATGACAAGAGGTCAGTTTTTTTGTGCTCTCTGCATGACAACATGGTACTGGAATCCGTGTGAGTTTGTGACAATTTCTTTTGTAGATGTCTTTGTTGAACATACAGTAATATGCCTGTCAACTTCGAAATTTGCTGAACTGTCGTTTCAAGGAAGAGACTTGCTAACTGCAATTTTTCATAAAGCTTTGCCTAGCATCTACGCAGACCCGCATTGCCTGCCGCAACTTCACTGCAGGACGAAGGCCCTGCGATCTCCAATGACCCCTATCTAGCGCTAGCCGATTCCAACTTGGCCTGCAGATTTCCTGACTTCATCACCCCACCTAGTTTTCTGCTGTCCTCGACTGCACTTCTCTTGGTATCCATTCTGTAAATCTTATGGTCCATCGGTTATCTTTCCTTCGCATTACATGGCCTGCCCAGCTCCACTGCTTTCTCTTAATGTCAGCTAGATTATCGGCTATCCTCGTTTGCTCTCTGATCCACACCACTCTCTTCCTGTCTCTTAACGTTCGGCCTGACATTTTTCGTTCCGTCGCTCTTTGTATGGTCCTTAACTTGTTAAGGAGAGCGTACAGGAAGTTAAGGGTTTTTGTTGAAATGTTGGAATCATCATTTATTGTCCCTTAAAAGCCCCTTGCAGGTATTGCATAAGGGGAGAAATGTACATCAGTAATTACAGTAGTCGTGAAAACAGCAACAGCAAAAATGAAGACAAATAAACATGTTAGGGGCGCAAATGGTATGGTCATTCAAGACAGCAAAAGTAGATGTAAGGCAGCAGAATTGTGTGTTAAGTAGTATTAGTTCTGAAAATAGGCTGTCTGTAAATCCGTAAGTGCTTAAATATTTGTGAATCATGCTCACTGACTACCGATTCTGGCAGATTGTTCCACTGCTGTATACTGATGGGCAAGAACAATCTATTATGTGGGGTGGTTGTACTATGCAGGCACTGCACACTATGGCCAATGTAGAGTCGGCGAGAAGTTCAACGAGGAGGAAGGATTAAAGTATTATGGAAGTATGAGAACTAGTAGTAAAGTTTCTGGAAAACAGAGCTGTGCAATCTTGTGGCCTGTTGACAGAGAGGAGAGGTTCAGAAATGATAGTGCTAACACTTTTGCGCCAGTCATATCGGGTGGAGATTAGTGCAGTTTTATATGGCTTCCAGCGTATTTATTTAGTAAGTCTGATGAGGCCTCCAAGTTTGTGATGCAAATTTGAGCTTAGTACAAATGAAAATTTCATAAACAAGCTTGCAGATAGGAGAGGGTGACATTATTAGTGACCTTTTGATCAAGCTGAGCGATTTTGAAGTCAGCAACAAGTTTTAACAAAGGGTCAGACCACATGAAATGGCTCGAGATTGTAATACCCAAGTAGCGGTTTGTATCAGCTGGTGTTTGTAGAGTAAAGGGAATGCTGATAACTGTCATGTGTATGGGAGAAACACATGAACCCTTCGAAACGTTTAGTACTACAAGCCAGCGCGAACACCAGTTTGCAATCTTGTTGAGGTCATCTTGTAGTAATAGATGTCGATTTCGAGACAATATGCACTGGTACAGGATACCGTCTGCGAACAGTTGGATTTACGATGATATGTTATTAGGGAAATCATTAATAAAGTTTAAAAACAAAAGAGCACCAAGGACCTATTCTTGAGGAATGCCAGAAATCACTTCCCTACTTTCCGAACTATGGTCATCGATGACTGCGTATTGCGACCAATTAGAAAGGAAACATTCAATCCATGATAGTACCAATTTGTCAAGGTGGAGGCAAGAAAGTTTGCTCATCAGTCGACAATGTGGAACACGGTCAAGTGCCTTAGAGATGTTTGGAAGCAAGAATCAAGATTTAGATGAATATGACCGGTACATTCAGAAAGCTGAGTTTCACAAGACAGGCCTTGCCAAAAGCCATGTTGATAGGAAAAACTGGGATTATCGAGGTGAGAAACTGTGTTGGCGCGTATGTTGGAGTATATGTGTGAGAAATGGCTGCCTCGATTATGCACAGGTACAACATGGCTAATTTTCTAGTCCTTGGGAGTAGAGCTGGTGGCAATGGAGTGATCAAAAATAATTTGCAATATTGAGCTGGAAACTGATTTGGTGCTGTTCAGCAGTTTAGCAGGTATGTTGTCGGTGCTAGGGGCACTTGAGATCTTAAGATCAGTAAGTCCGCTTCACATTCAGCTGTGATTGTTATAGGTGACATCTGTGTGAACATGTCGAGTGGTAAAGAAGGTACTCCTTGGTTAAGCTTATGAGTAAAAATAGAACAAAAATATTAATTCATTGCATCGTTGCACTGATATGTCCACTGTGATATCTGATCTGTCAAGAACTAAAATGATGGGTAAACTACATAATTGCCCAATGTTTGCACATTTGTCTTTATGCATATTGACCAGCATTGTTTTTCAAAGCTCTAAGTGCCGCATCTGATGCTTGAGCAAGAAGGTAGCCAATGTTAATTGTATCAGAAAACATGGATCAAACGACATCTTTTGGCAGAATACATAACAAACTGTCTGTCTCTCATATGGTTATGAATTTGTAGTACAATTAACAACAATTATGTTTGAAGCATCCTGTACATGTGAAGGTTGATGAGCATTGACACTTCATGTCCCCTTCATGTTTTGCAATGACTGCTTGAAATTTGAAATTCAAATCAATTATTCATTCTTTCTTACCCTTGTGAAAGTCAGTGAAGGAGCTAGCTGACAACTAGTACAATCGTGCCAAACCCATTGCTGAAATGGCTTTACCGCTATGCTTTGCTCCTTAACTCTTGCTGATAGCTTCCGAGAATCCAGTCCAGACACATTGCCTATTCCTTAATTAGAATACTTTGCTGAAGTGCTTTGTAAAATCCACACTTTTCTTTGCCGTACCACTGGTGTGAACTGTTTGCTTTACTGCTTTGTGTACTGTGTTTCAATGCCATGTATTAGTAATTCAGGTTGTCTGTTAAAGGGACACTAAAGGCAAATACTAAGTCAAGCTAAAGTGATAGATTAGCGCTTGTGTATCTCTAAGGTGTCAGTATTATCGCGAACAGAGCCTTAATAACCGAGAAGTTGAGGCAAATGCAGGACACAATTAGAGACTCCCCCGTGACATTCAGGTATTTGGCTGATGACGAAGGCGCTCGTTTAAATACTGCCGCTAATAGTCAACCACTCTTTATAAAAACATCATTGTATTGTATTATAAGACGAAAGAAAATGCTATTTCACCAGTTCTACTTCATTTTTAGAAAAAAAAAGAACTCATTGACATTACACCATTGACAACAACACAGGCGGTCTAAAGGTTTTGTTTTTGCTAACTCTGCGCTCAGTAGTTATGTTATCAAGTAGTGCTGCGCTGGTTTTGCTGGCTCGGGAACCTCGCACAAACTGCAAGTAGCTGAGAATTGCACTTCCATGTGATCACAAAATAAAGAAGTGATGACACGGGATGCCTCAACGGTCCAGGCCACTTGACCAAAAGCAGCTGCAGCGGCGCACCATACCGCCGTCTGTTGGGCGCCGTTTTACTTGTTGACGGCAGCCAAGGGCAGTGATGGCGTATGCAACGTCACCACTCCCTGGTTGGCGTGGCAGAAGATTTGAATTGCCATAAAGGTATTCGGACTCTTCCGATACAATTTTCTTGTTAACCAAGTCTTTTCTTTGCACGAAGAAAGCGTTACGAGGCGTCTGGAATGGTATTTAAACAGTTCACGTCGACTTAGTATTTGCCTTTAGTGTCCCTTTAAGCATCACTTGTTCTGAAAACTAGTTTCTGCTTGTCTGTTTTCAATTGTAGTTCACGAGAAGTTATTGCACTGCGGAAATTTGACATGGTGAGACATTGCACAAATCGGTTTTGTTTATGCAGTCTTTATTGTTTCGATTTTTTGAGGGAACAGCTAGCGGATTGAAGCTTTCTTTTGAACATATTATACAATAATTAATACATGTGCACTTCCTCCTATAGTCTCAGAAAATGTTGCATCATAGGACAAAAAAGAAGCACATGATCTGAAACAAGTGTTATGTTGGTTCAAAATTACAAAGTAAAAAATACTGTTCAAGTTTTACCAGTCTATGCAAAATACCACATAAGGAAGGTGCATTGTGAGTACAAACAAAAAAACATTCAAATGTTTTATTCGAGCTTACCACAATGTATTCTTGGCATCCAAATATCTATGCTATACCACCTTGATACTTGCCAATGCACTACAATATAGGTTGTAGCTTTATATGAGTGCTGCCAGTCAAACAAAATGTTTGACCCACACCAGAAAAAAATGCTTTGCAATGGATGCTGCTAAATTCCAATGTTTCTGAAATGGCACGTATTTGTGAAAGCAGTAGTAAGGGAAAGTAGATATGAATAAGAAGTAAGATTTTGTTTATTTAAAGTAAAACTCGGCACCACATTTATACAGGTGCTGATGCTAGGAGGCATATACTTATCGTGTAGTTGTGCTCTGAATTGCCGGCCTTATGCAATCTAAGAAATTGTATGCATTCATGTTTCTATTAAAATATCTGCGTTGTTACAAGCCGTGTATTATACCCCTGACACACGGGCACTCGAAAGTCCTTTAGGTACGGGGACATCTAACGGGAAGGCGTTCAAGCGCAGTGACAGACGACAAAGGAATATCTCCTTTTGTGCAAAGTTCCTTTGTGGGAAAGAAGATTAGGCATCTACTTTTCGGGCGGAAAGGTGTACTCTCGCATACAGCGTGCACAACTCATCAATACAAGGAAACCTGTCACAAAACTACTGTGCTCCGTAAGCATTTTTTTACCTTGCGAAAATGGAAAAATGTTTTTAAGTTCTACAATCGCTAAATGTAATCTACATATGCAGCATTTTTTAAATGTTTTCTCTCAAGTTTATTCCTCCTCCTCCTCCTTGCTGCTTTATCAAGTAGCGTTTTTTTTTCGGGGTTCATCTGAGGGGAACCACCTAAAGAAGTTAGTGCGGTGCCGTGTGTCATCAGCGCAGCTCCTTTCTGCAAAAGGTGCTTCGGAGTAACAAAAGGGGTTTCCGGCAAAGGACCTTACTTTTGCCCATGTGTCAGGGGTATTACATTCACTGTTCATATCCCTTGCTTAGACTCTGAAGAAATATTACTGCAGTTATAAAATTCAAGCAATCATAGATATATTACTTCGACGTTCCACTTTGGAACATCAGCCTATATATCGTTAAAAAAGGGTGAGACCAGTATAGTTGGGGTTTACCGGATGGTTGGTTTATAAAAATTGTGCAGTTGCACTGCAGCATAGGTGTTTTAGATGCTGAAAATGCAGATGGTTGTGCTTCTAAATTGTGTATTGTTGTTGGTTCTTTCCATGTGTGTTAAGTGATATCAACTGCAGGATAACTACATTGAGTGATGACAGTGTTTGCAGCCAAGGCTACTTTAACAGAAGATAACTTGAATATGCGTAGCTTGTGTGCTTCTGAGTACTTTGAGTGCTTATGAAAAGCATAGTATATTGTAAGGTTTCTGGTGAGATTACTGAACTGTTGAAGTATGATATGTTGATGTTGTTCTGATGTTTTGCGCCCTGTTCTTAAGCCTTACAGAATAAAAATCCTTTTGGACTGGTACCCTGTGCAATGTTCAGAAACTTAGTGCATGATCCACACACAGCCTAACACATCATCAGTATAAATCAAGAAAACCTAGTGTTATATCAAATGCGCATGGTAATTATAGTTTGATTGCTGCGTTGGAGAACAGTTTGAAATATTTCTGACAGCAATTTGTGTGACAACCCTTTACACATCAATGAACCGTGCAAGATAGCTTCAAAGCATAATCATTGATACACTTAAACAAGCTAAAATGTTTAAACTACTACATTATATATATATATATATATATATATATATATATATATATATGAAGCCTATATTTGAAGCATGACTGGTCCTCATCATACTTCATTTTCTAAAGTGTGAATGCAATTTGAATTGCACACACATTGAAATTCAAATTTTTACACTGCAAGTTTGACTTGTGTGATGACTGGCATGCAATGAAACTACATAAGGCATGCTGCTAGTTGCCCCTAGCTCCACCGCTATGTAACAAGACATGCATAACAATATACTTAGAGGTGCACCCATGGCTTCCTGCCATTTAAAAAAAGGATTGAACTAGGCTGACATTTGGGCAAGTTGATACAGTTCCGTGATAAAGTAAAGGTTGAGCGAAACACAAGGACAGAGAAGTAGGACGGACACTACAAGCATATCGTGTCCCTTCTCGAAGAACATTGCGTGACGTACAAGAAACTACTGGGAAGACCATTTGTTCCTATAAGAATACCTAACACACATGCAATTTGGTTTCACTGTATTGACACCTTTGTAACTGTTTCAAGACATGTAAGGGGCCTGCATAATGCCAGCTGTTTTTGATAATTTCAATGTCCACAATATCTACACCCCAATAAGGATAGCTTTTATTTGGCTATTGTGTACCATAAGCCTAAGCTGATGTGGCCCTGCTCTACACTGCACAGCCATGTTCTGTGCATACTTTGCACTGCATGATGTTCCTCTACTCTCCTTGGTAGTACAATGTTCGAGTTTTACACTGCAACACCTGCACTAAATCTTTTTCATGTTGTAGCTTAAACAAAATAAGAATTTCAGTGTTTTTTTTTCTGGAAAATGTAGGTCGCCTCTTTAACTCAGTCCAGTTGTTGGAATTTGACAATGGGGAATCAATATTATTTCATCAATAAAAAATTATTGTTTAGTGATCAATAAAAATTTTGTTGAGTTCCTATTGTGCTGGCTCAATGAGTGTGGAAATTTCATGGAATTTCGGTTGAATCAATGATAATACAATATATCAACAACGGAAATTCAATAACCATTTTTGTAAGGGCTATAGTCTTGTCTTGTCTTGTTTCCTAAACTTTGGCGTATACCCACTACGGGGGATTGGCCAAGAAGCAGGCGGTTTCAACTATGTTTATGAGAAATTTTACAAAAACTTAATCTTAATTTGAGATTTAATCTTAATTTTGAGATAAAGCAATTTTGTCATAAAGAAGTGAAATAACACGAATAATTCATAATTCTAGAAATTCAGCAAGGTAATCTTTTTGTATCTCTAATGATAATTGTAAACTGCAAGAAAAGCATCCCTGTGACTGTGTCCCAGTGAGGTCGCCCCAAAGGAGAGAATGGTTGGTGAGGTTAATAATAAGCCAAGTTTTCAAAATGCAATTTCCAAGATTTTTCTTTCTCTTAAAAATCGGCGGCACGAGAGGGAAAAATGCTCAATGGATTCGGATTTATTGCAAAAAGAACATAAAGGAGATACAGCGAGACCAGACCTGTGTAAGTAAAAATTTAGTGGCGGTATACGGCCTCTCAATTTTGTAATGGAAACTTCCAATTGCCTTGATGTACACCAATTATTATTCCATGAGAAGCAAAGATGGTTGAAATCAGAAGACGATGTTAAAATAGATTTTGCGGAATTTTGTGATATAGAGAAATTTCTGTACCTAGCCGCGGTGACATAAGCTGATGTCGGCAAAACAGATATGACAGGCCATTAAGTGATGCTCGTGCGAGTGAAGCAGCCATTTCATTCAAGTGCAAACCGCGATGTCCCGGTACCCAAAGCAAGTATACTTGCCGCAAGTACGAAGGAACCATTGAACAAAATGTTTGCAAAATTTTCGAATTTGACGAGGCTTGTAAGTGCTGTGCATACAGACAGTGAGTCAGTCACAATAACAGTTAATGAATCGTTTTGGGGAATTTTTCCTAGGGCTAATATAATCGCTATTAGTTCTGCCTGAAAAGTGGGTGTGAAGTCGGGAGTTTTCGCAGGCCTAATTTTTCTTCTTCTCTACTTCTTCTTGCCGTGAGCCAGGATGATGATGATGATGATGATGATGCCTTATTTATTGGCACATACGCACGGTGGGGTATATGCCTGGAACCAGGTGCTAATATGATAAAAGCGAAAATAAATGAATAATCGAACATGAGAAAGAAACCGATAATCAGTTAAGCAAACTAGTGCATAATAAGGTAGACAGCCTTGGATAGACAGGTATATCTACATGAACTTATTATTAAAATACCTAAATACATGGAGAATGAGTAAGTCAAACTCTTAATAACATTATCAATACTGTGAATTTATGTTCTTGCTGTTTGAAGTTTCTAAATTGATAATTTATTGTAGGAGAAATAAATTAACTATGAAATAACGAAAATATTATTAGGGCAATTTTTGTGTCACAGAAGCATTTATATGTGGCTCGACAAAAGTTACTGTGGCTGTCTCCTAATACAGTTACTAAAAGTGAGAACAGAACAGTACTGCATAAAAGCGATCCTTGATTACGAAGCGGAATTTCGAAACATCGTTCTCGTTCAGTAGAAAACCGCCGACACGATAGTAAAAAGTGGTCGATGGATTACGGCTCATTGCAGAGGTAGCATAAAGGGGATACCGCCCGACCACATCTGTGCAAGTAAAAATTATGTGGTGGATTACGGCAACGCAGCCTTGTACATTATACTTCGAGTTGTCGGTTCGGAAAGTCACGGCGTTGGGCACGGCGCTCAAGCGCTCTCTGCCGTCAGTCGCTTTGCCGAGTGGCTCTCGGAAGTGGCTCGCCGGTTCAAGGCGGTTCGGTGGCGATTCACCACTAGCGCGTTACGCACAAATGGGTCTTTCTTTCGCCTCTTCGCCGGTACAAATGCCTTGAAAAATAACGAAAAGAATGCGTCACTTACCGAGCAATTGCCTTCGTGATGTATTTTTTCAGAACGCCAAAGCTATAATGTGTGTGTTTTTTTAACGCGAGATCGATGAGTTAGTGATGCTTTGTTCAAGCGAATGAAGGTAATTGCCCTCTATTCCATTATTTCATATTTAGATTGTTTTTCTAAATTCTTCGCCGCCGTGCCTTACATCATTGAAAGTATCGTTGATGACCATTGCTGGGCCCCGCTAACTCCTGCGATAGTATCGCTTCAGGCGTCTGACGATCCGTACGACGCTGGTAAAAATCAAAGTGCGCGGAATGCACTATGCCTACTTCCGTATCCTGTGGGCCAATTTTCAAACATAATGATTTGTTTGCTTTAAAAAAAGTCGCAGTTTCGCCCGAAGGCGAAGCATCGATTGCGATATTAAATTAGTTGAGAGCTATACGAAGCAAGGATAGTAGTCTGATGGGCCGTATAAAGTTGCAAACGTTCGCTTACTAACTAAATAGACACGCAAGATGTCACTCGCGCGCAGGTAAACTTGAACACATCTCGCTCGATCACCGCGGAAACTCGCTGTGAAAACACCGGAGTGAGAAAGCGCGCCAGCAGCAGCGGGCAAACTGACCTTCGCGTTGTCTCTCGTCTCGCCTCAACGCGAACTAAATGTCGAAAGCACAGCGCATACGAAGCTACTGGCACATGGCGCATGCAATTTGTCCCCATCGCAGATCGCTTTCACGATACGGCACCCGCGCGGCCATGCTGTGAGCAGCAGCCGACGGAGCAGAACGCACCCCCCTCCCTCCCTCTCCGTCACCTCGCCCACGTGCCTCACGCACGAAAGAAGAACGCGTGTTTCCGGCCTGCCTTCCTCCATCGCATGCACTACATTGAGCCGCGATTGCCGGGTCATCCTGGTAAGCTTTCACTCGCACACACAGCCTACTGCGCGGGGACGATTTTATCGCCGTTGGGCTTTCTACAAAACCTCCCCTCACGGCGACGCCAACGGCAGGAATGCGCTTGGAGGGTCCATATAATTGCTATCGCAATAAAAAAGCGTGACTGCACTCACGCGCAGTCGTATTGGAGCGCTCTCAACCAGGTTTCTAGTGAGAAGCCTGCGTGCGGAATATGGCGGAGTGAGCGGCCGCCTTCACAGTGCATGAGGTTCCGCCACGGCGCCGCGCGGATATGTCGCGCCGCCGTCTCTGATAAGCGATAGCCCGCGGCTGCCGAGATTGCGGGCGCAGGTAGCTTTTGCTCCGGCCTTCCATTCACACGGAAAGAGCGTTAAGTTCCCTGGAGGACGTTGCCGATTCCTCCTCCGCACCGCGGCGCTTGCAAACGAGGGCTTTTCTTGCGTTGGCAAGGCTTTCGGGTGCTCTGGTACGGTTGCTGCGGCTTGGATAAGGCAAGAAAAAAAATTTACGCTACAATATGATCCAAGGAAGGGTTCTGGGAAGGAGACACAATCTCTGCAATGCTTTTCACTCCATGCTTAGAAGAAGTATTCAAGCAATTAGGCTGGGAAGGCTTAGGAGTTAAGATCAACGGCGAATATCTCAAGAGCCTTCGGCGTACAGACGAAATTGTTCTGCTCAGCAACACCGGGGATGAGTTGCAACAAATTATTGATGACGAAAGCCGGGCAAGAGAACAAGAATTTATGATCGTCAGCACGCCTCTAGGGTGTGTGCTGGAGCAGGTTTATATAGGTGAATTACTCACAGGAGACTATGATCATGCGTATGAAATTTACAAAAGAATTTACGAAAGAAAGTTGGGGCGCATGCGGCAGGCATTACCAAATCCTGACTGGAAGCTTACCACTATCGTTGAAAATAAAAGTGTACAATCATTTCAGTGTAGCGGTGCTAACATACGGGGCACGATCTTGGAGGTTACCACAGGAGATCTAGAACAAGTTAAGGGCTGCGCAGACAGCGATGGAATGAAAATTGTTAAGCGAACCGTTAAAGGACCCCTAAACCACCCAGAGGTCAAAATTTAGTTGTGGTGTTGCAGTTGTGCCCGAGTCTACAACGAACACGTAGCCGCGACAATTTTTCGGGATGGTGCCGTAATAGCGGAGTTACACGCGCTTGATGATCGAAACACGGCCACAGCTCGTTTCGCTCTATCTTTCGCTACTCTCCTCGTCGGCTGGTCTCTCCTCCTCGCCGAGAGCTCCTTCAAGTGTCACGTGACATACGTCATCGCTAACGCACTTTTAAAAACACTGTATACTTCCGGTTCAGGCACGTCCACGCTAGCGGCAAATACACCGACGGCGAACTAGCTCCAGTGCCGTAGAACGTCTGCCGTGCGAGAGGTGTCCAAATTAGACGGATACAGCCGGCGCACCGCCACTGCACGACCGACGGGCCACTCAACGATCGCGAAGCTGCACGCCTCCTTCACCGGCGACGAAAACATCGGCTGCAGCTTGTGTTGCAAGGAAAATAATTTCCGCTAGATAAAGCGATGCATAAATTGTACATTTTATGAAAAACTAAATCCACTGTCAAACGTTAAACACGAACAAGAGCTCCGACACTTGTCGAGCTCAGCTGCAGTGCACGGCTACCGACGGCAGACGGCCGGGTCGGCTGTGCTCGCATCGCAGCCGACGGCGCCGCTAATATCAGCGTATTTTCTTCTTTGTGTTCAATTATTGCTAAGAGTGACAACAACGCTAAAAAATATTGTGGCTAGTGAGCGTCGGCGATTCATTCCGAAGCGCCGTCCGCTTTAGCTTTGAAGTGAACCGCAGAAGGCCTAGCGACGATATCGGCGCCGTCGAGCGATCAGCGGCGGTGAGGCTGCCGCACAAATGGGTCCCGGTCTCATCTTCAGTACGGAAAGGAAATTTTGCCGTTCGCGAGCAAAACCGCTGTCGAACGGCGGCCCGCGAATGGCAAACGGCGTGTGGCGAGTTACCGTGCCGGTAACGTGGATGGGTCTTAACCGCGACTCATCGCTTCTCGGCAACGCGCTGTTGCTACCCTGCCGGCCTGTGGTCATGCGAAGCGTGCCGCTATGGACTCTGTGTTGCGCGCACGTCTAGAAAGGCCAACACGGTCGCACTCTGCTCGCGCAGCTTATCAGACCGCTAAGCACGACTGTGTTCGAACGTGAGCGATTTGGCACTTGCGTTGCGGGCTGTAATTACCGATTCTCAAGTGCGCACAAGTCAGCAACACGACGAGGAAGACCAGGGAGCGCGCATACCTGCCAGCAGGCTAACTGGAAGTCGTAGGTTCTTGATCGACCAATCGACAACGTCGTCCCCGCTGACTCACTAGGATGCACCCTAGTGACATCAAGAGGACCGCTGGGGATACCGGAAAGCCTCGGAGAGGAGCACGGCATTGTTCTTTCTTTCTTTTTTTTTTTTGGAGTTGCGCCCGCGGCTCGCAGCCCTGCGGTATTTGGCATCGTTGATCGTGACGGCAGAGAGCAAACGGGAATAGTCGACATTATAGTGGAAAATCAGAGAAAAGAATGGATCTGGGCAGCCATGTAATGCATGGGAAGGGAAGCGCAGTCGACGACGGCAAAAATTTAAGCGTGGTGATGAAATTAGGAAATTTGCCGGCGCATGTTCGCATCAGCTAACCAATCACAGGGATAATTGGATTTCGCTGGGAGATGGCTTCGCTCAGCTGTGGATTTAAAAACAGGCTGCTGCTGCTGATGACTCACTGAATTTAAATAGAGAGAGATAAATGAGATGCGAAAGGCAGGGAGGTTAACTGGAAGATAGATATCCAATTTGCTACCCTGCAGTGGGGAGGGCTCAAAGGGAGATAGAAAGATAAAGAAAAATGCACACACGTAGAATTATTAATATTATTTGATTTGAAAACATATATACATTTGACAGGAAAGGGAAAGCGAGGAGCATGCTGGCAACTGCCACCTGAAGGGGCACAACGCCTGGCTGCACTTTAGAAAGTAGGAGATGGAAACATAGAAATGGAAGATCGGAAGAAGGAGAGGAGAGAGCAAAGAAATAGCAAAATGCCAAATGCCAAAGAATAAAGTAGAACATACTGTACAGGTCACCCACAATAGGGCCAGTCACTGCAGGTAACGCTACTAAAAAACGCTAAATAGAAGAAACAGTCTCTGAGTTACAAAGGTGAAGCTAAGTTAGTTAATTCTAGAAAACTAAGGAGAGTGTGATGAGCCTTATCGCGTCCAGACTCAAAGCCAGTGGGGTACAAACATTCTAGTTATTACACCGCAGGTCTAGAAGATTATAGTCCCTCACTAGCGACATGCGCTGCGCACTGAAAGCGGGACACTCCAATATCAAGTGCCGAAGTGCCTCGCAGCCACCGCAAGACGCGCGCGCGCGCACGCACACACACACACACACACACACACACACACACACACACACACACACACACACACACACACACACACACACACACACACACACACACACACACACACACACACACACACACACACACACACACACACACACACACACACACACACACACACACACACACACACACACACACACACACACACACACACACACACACACACACACACACACACACACACACATTAAGCTAAAATGGTGCTTAGCTGCCAGTCCATCGATTACGGTACATCGGCAGTTTTGTAAAGGGGCTTCTGTACACACCAAGAAAATGAGAAATAGCAATCACAATTCACGTTTAATACGGTGCGAGCCGGTTAGCGACAAAGCTTGAGAAGAAAACGTCTTAGTGTTCGGGCACGGTCCTACAGTACCCATAGGAAGCCCGATGGATGCGAATGTAGAATCGCAAGTGAACACGACTCGGCTCCGGATACTGTATGCTCTGTTTCACTAATTGCATTGCCTTAGTTCGAAGTATACTTCGTCAAGATTCTCCTCCTGCATTCTTTTTGTTTTCTTCTACTTCTCTGTGCGTTCTCTTTTGGCGTTGTAATCCATCCAGATGCTTGCACGCTTTCATCTTCAGGTGTGCTGTCTTCTGTGGTCTCGCAATGCGTCCGAGCCGGTGGCGTAAACTCGCCGTTGATGATGGGTGTGCTTGTGCACAAGCAACGTCGCACGTTCGAGCTTCGTTTGCCAACGAATAGGATGACATATGACTCGATACTAACCAAGGCGACGCGTAGGAATCGCCGCTTGCTTTTAGAGCTTCCATAGCCGTCTTTTCTCTTGTTCTCGCTTTCGGTCAATGTGGCCGTGCTGCAGTCTGGAGACTGCTTCCTGTATGGGTCCAGTACACGTCCGTCTTACGGCACGAGGATGCATCGGTCGGCGATTGATAGCTCGGTGGACTTATAGATGCCCTCGCCGAAGTTGTCGTAGGAACTCTTTTCCTTTATGTCCGTAGTCTTTTCCTTTCTGCCGTCGCTGCTGGCCAAGGATTCACTAATCGATTGACGTCGCCTTCTGGCACTTTGCTTTCCCCCTGTGCTTGGCGAAGTGCTAAAAAGTGTCCTTGTGTTGGCCGCATTCTTGGGAGGGGTAAGTGCGTCCCTTGCAGGAGGCCCCCTGGTCCTTCCGACTCTGATCATCCGAACGCCAGGCCCACTCGGTGACGCCAGTCTTGCAGTCACATTCATACTCGGCTCCGTCGACGCGGTTCTCTTTGCCAAACTCTGTGTGAGAAAATGCGTGAAGGATGACACGCTCACTTGCGCTGGCGCCTTCGGTCGTCTCAACGGCATCTTCTCGATTCGCTTTGCGGGTAGCGTCTTGTAGTCCTCTCTCAGCGTGGTGACGCCGGACAACTTTCGCAACTTTCTCACCCAGGCAACGCGACAGGGTCTACGCTGTGCTTTGGTCAACCATGGGGATGTCGAAGTGGTGCCGTGGAGCAGAGGTAGAAAACCCGGCCTCAAATCTGAAGGTCGTAAGTTCGAATCCTGCTTCAGTCCAGCATATTTTCAGGCATGGAGTGGTGCCTGACACCGGCAAGAAAAAAATATATCGCCTAGAGCTAGTGGGGCTATACTAGTTCAGGTGCAACCAAACTAGGAAGGCCCACTAAGCTTCATCAAAGTCACTCCCTCACCAGAACAGGAATTGGCCTCCCTGGTGCAGCATTCGGCCACTACCTCCCTCATGACTCCGACAATTAACCCATGGCCCTCAGTTCCCAGAGGCTGTGGAGCACCTGACCAAGGCGGCGGTCAGACCTGCTACGCAGCAGAGGGTGCTAAGAATCTCTGGGTCAAGACAGGCCGCCAATGGAAACTGAACCTGGCAACGTTCAACACGCGCACCCTCTCGAGTGAGGCTAGCTTAGCAGGACTATTTGAAGAATTATCAGGCATTTCCTGGGATATTATTGGCCTTAGTGAGGTTATAAGAACTGGTGAGGCTTACACAGTGCTGACTAACGGCCACGTCCTCTGCTACAGAGGTCTTCCAGATAAGAAAGAATCCGGGGTTGGATTTCTAGTGCATAACAACATAGCGGGCAACATGGATGAATTCTACAGCATTAATGAGAGGGTAGCAGTCGTCGTATTAAAGCTGAATAGGAGGTACAAAATGAAGGTAGTACAAGCCTATGCCCCAACCTCTAGTCACGATGATAAAAAAATAGAACAGTTTTATGAAGATGTTGAAGTAGCAATGAGAAAGGTGCAAACTCAGTATAATGTAGTCATGGGCGACTTCAATGCAAAAGTGGGGGAAAAAGCAGTTGGTGAGCAAGCAAATGGCAACTACGGCATCGATTCTAGGAATGCAAGAGGAGAGATGTTAGTAGAATTCGCGGAAAGGAATAGGCTCCGAATAATGAATACCTTCTTCAGGAAGCGCAGCAACAGGAAGTGGACCTGGAAAAGCCCTAATGGAGAAACAAGGAATGAAATAGATTTGATACTTTCTGCCGATCCAAGCATAGTGCAGGATGTAGAAGTGTTAGATAAGGTTACGTGCAGTGACCATAGGTTAGTGAGGTGTAGGATTTCTCTCAATTTGAAGAGAGAGAGAGAGTGAAATTAGTCAAGAGGAAACAGGCCAACCTAGAGGCAGTAAGGGTAAAAGCAGACCAATCCAGGCTGGTGCTCGCAAACAAATATGCAGCTTTAGAAAAGGAAGATAAAGACAACTTAGAGGTAATGAATAAACCGTACCTAGGTTTATCTCAGACGCATCAATCGAAGTGGGAGGTAGGGCACCAAGGCAACCAGTAGGTAAGCTCTCCCAAGAAACAAAGAACCTAATAAAGACACGACAGAAGATGAAAATGTCCAACTCAAGAGATCAGATAGAATTCGCTGAACTGTCAGAACTAATCAACAAGAAATAAGTAAGGGATATTCGAAATTATAACGTGGGAAAGATTGAGGAAGCCGTAAAATATGGACGCAGCATTAAATCAGTAAGAAGAAAGCTTGGCATAGGACAAGGAAAGATGTATGCACTGAAAGATAAGCATGGTAATATCATCAGCAATTTCGATGACATAGTAAAAGCAGCAGAAGAATTCTATACTGACCTGTACAGTGCCCAAAACAGCCTAGATGAACCGGATACAGAGGCTCCTTCTATAACTAGTGCTGAAGTTGGAAGGGCCTTGAAAGACATGACCAGGGGAAAAGCTGCTGGAGAAGATGGAATAACAGTAGATTTAATCAAAGATGGAGGAGATATCATGCTTGCAAAGCTTGCTGCCCTTTATACGCAATGCCTCACAACTTCATGTGTACCAGAGAGCTGGAAGAACGCCAACATTATACTAATCCATAAGAAGGGAGACGTTAAAGAACTGAAGAATTATAGACCCATTAGCTTGCTTTCAGTATTGTATAAAATATTCACCAAGATAAATTCCAATAGAATCATGGCAACACTCGACTGCAGCCAATAACCAAGAGAACAGGCTGGCTTCAGGAAGGGATATTCTACGATGGATCATATCCATGTCATAAATCAGGTAATAGAGAAATCTGTGGAGTACAATCAACCTCTCTACATGGCTTTCATAGATTGTGAAAAGGCATTTGATTCAGTGGAGATACCAGCAGTCATAGAGGCATTGCGTAATCAAGGAGTACAGCAGGCATACGTGAATATCTTAGCAAACATCTACAAGGATTCCACAGCTACCTTGGTTCTCCACAAGAAAAGTAGAAAGTTACCTGTCAAGGAAGGGGTCAGGCAAGGAGACACAATCTCTCCAATGCTATTCACTGCATGCTTAGAAGAAGTATTCAAGCTCTTAGACTGGGAAGGCTTAGGAGTGAGGATCAACGGCGAATATCTCAGCAACCTTCGGTTTGCAGATGACATTGTCCTATTCAGCAACAATGGAGACGAATTACAAGAAATGATTGAGGACCTTAATCGAGAAAGTGTAAGAATTGGGTTGAAGATGAATAGGCAGATGACAAAGCTAATGTCCAATAGCCTGGCAAGGGAACAAGAATTCAGGATCGCCAGTCAGCCTCTAGAATATTGTAAAGGGGTACGTTTATCTAGGTCAATTACTCACAGGGGACCCTGATCAAAAGAAAGAAATTTACAGAAGAATAAAATTGGGTTGGAGTGCATACGGTAGGCATTACCAAATCCTGACTGGGAGCTTACCACTGTCGTTGAAAAGAAAAGTGTACAATCATTGCATTCTACCGGTGCTAACATATGGGGCAGAAACTTGGATGTTAACAAAGAAGCTCGAGAACAAGTTAAGGACCGCACAAAGAGCGATGGAACGAAAAATGTTAGGACTAACGTTAAGAGACAGGAAGAGAGCGGTGTGGATCAGAGAACAAACGGGGCTAGCCGATATTGTAGTTGACATTAAGCGGAAGAAAGGGAGCTGGGCAGGCCATGTAATGCGTAGGATGGATAACCGGTGGACCATTAGGGTTACAGAATGGATACCAAGAGAAGGGAAGCGCAGTCGAGGTCGGCAGAAAACCAGATGGGATGATGAAGTTAGGAAATTTGCAGGCGCAAGTTGGAATACGCTAGCGCAAGACAGGGATAATTGGAGATCGCAGGGAGAGGCCTTCCTCCTGCAGTGGACATAAAATATAGGCTGATGATGATGATGATGGTGGTGGTGGGGATGTCGCGCTGGTTTCCGAAGAACACTGGGTGTCCGGTCGTCTGTGAACACTTGGTGGTTGCAGCAACGTCCGCCAGCGCCTATTAAAAAATCTTGCAAGGTGGGATGGGCTTGTTGTAGAGGTTTGGTGGTAAAACACTGTAGGAGTCGAGGCCACCAGACCAAAACGCGAAGGCCATTGCTTGCTTGATTGCTTGCCTTCAAAACTGGCTCGTACCCACTATGGGGTACTGGCCAAGAATCGGGCGATTGAAGGAAAACAATTATCGGAGTCTAATAAGGATGACTTGTGAAAATTTTTGAATGACGAAAGGAATTTATTCATAGAAAATTTAAGAATTTAGCAAGGAAATCGTCCTGATTCAAATATGTACCCCTCAACAGCTGCACCAACATACCTATGACAATGTCCGAGAGAAGAGGCACCAAAAGATAGAATATTGGGTATCGTAATATTTAATCCAGCATTGTTAAATTTTTCTTCTAAAGCACGTTTTCTTAGTGAGAAAAAACGACATTCCTTCCTCTGCTTCTTCTTCTTTTCTTCGTGCGTACAGATGCGCCGTCACAATATTGGACGTGAGGTATCACTACTGTTGCGCAGTACGAAAGTATGTTTTGTTTTTGTTTCTATTATTATTGATAATATAATTATTAATAATTATATTTCTGATAATTTTGTTATTATTATCAATAATAGCCCCCCCCCCCCCCCCAGGCGCCATAATCATCCAGCGCTCGCTTCCGTTGTGGCGACAAACATAATTTCACCGATTTCCCAGACGGGGCATCTGCGGTTGCGCATAAAAGTTATGGAGATGATGTCATGAAAGTGAAGCCAAGCTACCGTCATCTTATTCTGGGCACCATGAGACATCAGGGAAAAGGAAGGACTACGAAAGACTATTTTTTCACATCATTCGTGTTTAAGATGATTAATTTCGCACCAACAAATCTTACTGAATGTCTCTTTTTGTAATACGGTTTTAGGAAGAAATCTGAACGCGCTGAGACATTTTGTAAGAGATCGTGGTATCAATGCTCAACCAAATATATTGTTTTAGCTAGGAACAACGTGCTTTTATTTTTCATTTACTCTAGCATTGAAATTAGCAAAATAAAAACACCCAAGTTGTGAGCGGTGTGTAGCTTTAATGGCACTCTTTCAGAAGTGAAGTCGGGGCAAGCGGTGGCTTCAACTTTGCTGGTTAGAAGTTGCGAGAGTTGTCGCTCGATCCTTGGCTACACCATAGATTTCAATACTTGCGTGCAGAAGTCTGTCAGCCACTCCTGCAAGGTTGTCAGTTGTTTTTTTTTTTTATTTCTTTTTTAGCTGGAGGGTAGGGGGTGGAGGCCAGGCTGTTTCTTATCACTTAGGGGTCTCCCTGGCCAGTCCCCGAACACGAAATCGCTGTCCGCAAAGCCAACGCATGCCGGACTGGTGGGTTAATCTGGTCTACCTTGTATGGAATGTGTAGAATGCGGTGTTTGCAAAGAGTGCATCTGGTCCCCGTTTCGATACGACCGCCTCCTGCTATGCAGTCCTCTTCTCAATTGGTGGGTAGAGCATACTGTTCAACCGAAGCTTCTCTAGTCTTCTTTCCTGTCTATTCGGTCAAGGTATATTTGTTGCTCAGAGTATACTGGCTCTCCACCGGAAGAGAGGACCCGAAAGAGACGCGCGGGAGATGGCGTGTGCCATGCCATTTCCCCCCAATCCCTGCGTGGCCGGGAATCCATTGTACACAGATGTTTCTGTCCGGCTGTGTTTTGAAGTACTCAACCAGTAAGTCAGGTATGTCCGGCTGGCGGCGATTGGTGGCTAGTTCTCTGCACGTGGATTGACTATCCGTTCTTATGAGAATTTCCCGACCATGTTAAGAAGGTACATGCAGTTATGGCTTCCATTATTGCAGGAGCGCTGCTCGTACCTGTATTTTAACAATTTAGTGTAATCCCCAAGAATTCGGGGTATCTGCTGTTGCTACCCGATAGCATATCCTCTCTTTCCTGGATAAGCACCTGCGTAAATAGTGCTAATTATGTTTTATTGCGATAGCAATTATATGGACACTCCAAAGCAGATTTCTGCCGTCGGCGTCGTCGTCGCCGTTGCCGTCGCCGTGAGGTTCCGTATGACGTCAACGGCGATGAAATCGTCGCCGCGCTCTGGACGCTGTATGTGCGAGTGAAAGGGCGCGAGGGACGCGCGCTTTCACGGGGAGCGAATGCACATCGGACAGCAAACGCGCGTTCTGCGCCGTGCTCCTGAAGGGCTGCAGAAGTAGGCGTCTTTTTCCTGCTTTACAATCACCATATATCTAGCGCAAACGCGCCTTCTTCCGACGGGCGAAAAGCGGTTTGGGGGGGAGGGGGGGGAAGGGAGGCGACGTTTAGCTGCGGCACCAAGTGCGTATTATGTAAAACCGTTGTGAGGCGAAATGCAAAAACGCCCGTGTGCTTGCGTTGTAGTGCACGTTAAAGAACCCCAGGTGGTCAAAATTAATCCGGAGCCCTCCACTACGGCGTGCCTCAAAATCAGACCTGGTTTTGGCACGTAAAACCCCAGAAAGAAAGAAGAAGAAGAAAACCGTTGTGAGGCGAGAAGGTGGTAAAGACTTCCGACGCAGCTCGACGAGTGTCCCGTTCTGATGTCGAAAACCGAGCCGCCCCCAGAGGCTCCGGCAAGAGTCACCAACCCCGCACGCGTTTTGTGCGAACGCGGGCATACCGCCGACGGCGTCGACAACAGTTCTGCGTGTTGCCGCTGCTGCTGCATGTCCAAGTTTATACAGCTGATAAAGCTACTATCATTACTCCGTATAGCTCTCTACAAATTTGCTATCGCAATTGATGCTTCGCCTTTCGGGTGAAACTGCGACTTTTTTTTTCTTTTACCACCTTCAAGACTGTATCAGTTCTGCGTACCGTTTGTGTTTCCGCGCACATGTTCCTTGGAATGAAATCCACTTTATTGTTTTCTATTGTTGCTCAAGGCAGGCCCGAGCTAAATCTTCTTAACATAGCAGTAAAGCTGGTATAGCCCGTTCCTGTGGATGAAAGCACCTGCTTCTTGCTGCTACAGCTGCAGGTCTGAAATGCAAACCTGATTATTTTAGTTTTCTACCTTGTCGTTCAATACAAAAATAGTGCTTGACTTAATTTTTGTTTGTATTAACGTTGTTGGTGTTACTGTGTTTTGTGCGTGGTACGAAGCAGATTAAAAGCAGCAAATACCCCTAAGCAGGCGGTCTCTATAGCGGAAAACAAGAACGATGCATTCCATGCTTGTAATACAATGCTTTAATGATCTTCTAATCTGAGAAATTCAAACCTTAGGCAGCAAGACGAACATGTCTGTCAAAGCAATAAAGTTTTCTCGGATCTACTCAAAGTGCAACACAACATGTTATCTAACGCTATAGAAGCAAAAAGCAAGCTTATGCTCTTGATGCGAGTACTAACTAGCGTCAAGAGTTTCAAGCTGTAGTTCGTTCGCCTAGAGCACATTCCATTGCAAAACAAACATGTTTGAGGGCCACCATACTGATGCATACTTCTACCTAACATCATCTCAACACCCAACCCACGGCCCAGAATTATACATTTTGGCGAGCACCTGCTCATTGTTTGCCCCCTATGCTCATCTGTTGAAGGTGGGCAGGACGCAGCAATGGCAGCAGGCACTACAGCAGCAAGGGGGGCAGTGTCTGCTGGTCCTTAGTTTTGTGCAGCAGTAGCCACACCAGCGACGCTCGCCGGCCGAGCCGGCGCAAGGAGGCGGCGGTTCTGCATGCGCGACAGCACCTTGTTACATCCTTCCTTGACGCGAAGCTCCTGCGCAGGTGCGCTGATTGAATCCGGAGTTGTCGTGCAGTGACGTGAAGATTGTGATGCATTGGTCGGTAGCATCGTTGCTCCCTCGACAGAAAGTGGCACGGAAGGCGGCGGTTTCTAGTCGGTTGTTTCACCGGCGGCTGCAGCTTGCTCGGGGCCTCGTCATCGCTACTGGACACCCTCAGGCGCGAGCACGAGATATCCATCGCGTTTCCCTCGCCGTCTCTGGGAGGGCAACGCCCATAGGCGCAAACGGAGCTGCAGGTTAGAAAGCGCACGTGAGGTCTGACTTGCGAGCAGAGGCGCTGAAAGACTCACCCGAAGCGAGGATGGGTGCAACAGCAGGCAGCAATGACGAGGCAACTTCTCTATTGAGTGCCGCTGCTGCGTCCTGAGAACCAGCCGCTTACTGAGCTGGTAGGCGCTCGGCCGCAACAGGCGTCCCTCTAGTCTTATCCCCAGGGGACGTGTTTTTCGACGACCACTTTTGGCGATAGTATCACCGTCGTGCGCGCGCTGATTGGCTGATTGAGGATAATCAGATGAGCTTATTAGCTAGTTGAGCACAATGTCACGGGAAGGCGATATTAACGCCGAGGCGATCGTCGCATATCACATCCCCCGGGTCGCTCGTTTTGATGGCGGCAACTGTATAGTACGGACATGGCGCCCACATCGACTGCTGGTGATCCAGGGGCATGCCAGGGACGGTTGTCGGTCGTACGCAGACGCTGCGTTTGCTTGAGGCTCTGTAAATTGCATGCCAATTCGCAATAACGTGCCAAAGAAACCGGGAGTAGACAACGCTATTTGCGCGCTTGCGCTGCGAGGAATGCGAGCGTTGGCGGAGAATTCTTTTGGCACTTGATGCCATAGGAACCATTGGCTGAGGCGCCACGGTAGCCGACGAGGCGGCCGCGTTGCGGCCCAACCGCATGCACGCGATATTCAAGCGACAGCGACAAGCGACGCTCAAGGCATACCCTGTCGCGCAGTCGTGTCGCGGCGTGGAGCAACCACATGAACGCGACATCGCGAAAAATAGTAGCGACGGATTTACCGTGTTGTGCAAATAAATGTTATCGCGCGCGCGCGTAAAGAAATATCAATTTTATCAAACTGTCAACGTTTTATCTAGATCTAGGTAAAATATGCTATCATCCCCAGTGGAAATCCGTCCCATGCCGCCAGCGTAAAATGCCGTGGCGCCATCTGTTGAGTAAAACTGAAAACACTTTCTCGGCTCTCGGTGGCGTCTCAGGCCTAACAGCGTCAAAACAAACAACCGATCTCAATAATAACGACAAGAGAGCGCCAATACTCAGTACTGATCTAGCGATGAGGTGAAGCGATGACTGTACTATTTATTTTTTGCTGTCACAGCAGAGAGCAAGTTGCACGAGCGAATTCAGATCGAAGCGGGCAGACTGATTGCTGCCATGTTGTTGTGCAATCACTGTCCCCAGCGGATATCGTCGCGCTGACTTCCGGGCGACAAGCGATATTTTCTGGCTGGCCAGAAACCGGCGACACGACCGGCGACAGCGACGGATCGCCCTCCGCGACGGTAAGACCTGTCGCTCGTCGGCGTCGCTTGTCGCTGTTGCTCGAAAATCGCGTGCATGCGGTTGCGCCTTAAGCGTGAGCGACGGTCCAAGTCGATGGGCTCTCCTCGTGCTGTCGGCGTCTCACAGCAGATGTTTATTTGAAAGGATAGTGTGAGGATAGCATAACTGCGACCTGACGAGGACAATGTGATGACAGTGAGCGTATAATCACAATGGTGTGACAACGAAATCGGCAAGAGGAGGGCATGAGGAGAATCTACAGGCGAGCTTGAAATGACGATGACGAATGACTACAACGCTATCACGACGATGCCACGAATACGACGTCATGATGCCGATTGACTGACGACATCATGATTGTGTTGGAATGACGAAGGTGGAATGATGTCGATGGAATGACGAAAGAGGTAGGTGTGACGACTACGACATGGCGACGATTGTATGAAGACGATTGCATGAGGTTGCGTGATGACGACTAATGACGACAACGCCGAAACGGCGATGGCGTGACGGGGATGGCATGTGATCTATAGACAGCACTGCCTCATAAATCGCCCACCACTGCCGATGGCACCAAAGGTGCAAAACTGAGCCAAACGAGCTAAGAAAAGCTGCTGCTGCTGCTGCTGCTGCTGCTGCTGCTGCTGCTGCTGCTACTGCTACTACTACTACTACTACTACTACTACTACTACTACTGCTGCTGCTGCTGCTGCTGCTGCTGCTGCTGCTGCTGCTGCTGCTGCTGCTGCTGCTGCTGCTGCTGCTGCTGCTGCTGCTGCTGCTGCTGCTGCTGCTGCTGCTGCTGCTGCTGCTGCTGCTGCTGCTGCTGCTGCTGCTGCTGCTGCTGCTGCTGCTGCTGCTGCTGCTGCTGCTGCTGCTGCTGCTGCTGCTGCTACTACTACTACTACTACTACTACGCTACTACTACTACTACTACTACTACTACTACTACTACTACTACTACTACTACTACTACTACTACTTACTACTACTACTACTACTACTACTACTACTACTACTACTACTATACTACTACTACGACTACTACTACTACTACTACTACTACTACTACTACTACTACTACTACTACTACTACTACTACTACTACTACTACGAACTACTACTACTACTAACTACTACTACTACTACTACTACTACTACTACTACTACTACTACTACTACTACTACTACTACTACTACTACTACTACTACTACTACTACTACTACTACTACTACTACTACTACTACTACTACTACTACTACTACTACTACTACTACTACTACTACTACTACTACTACTACTACTACTACTACTACTACTACTACTACTACTACTACTACTACTACTACTACTACTACTACTACTACTACTACTACTACTACTACTACTACTACTACTACTACTACTACTACTACTACTACTACTACTACTACTACTACTACTACTACTACTACTACTACTACTACTACTACTACTACTACTACTACTACTACTACTACTACTACTACTACTACTACTACTACTACTACTACTACTACTACTACTACTACTACTACTACTACTACTACTACTACTACTACTACTACTACTACTACTACTACTACTACTACTACTACTACTACTACTACTACTACTACTACTACTACTACTACTACTACTACTACTACTACTACTACTACTACTAGGCACGGTATTTCGAATCGGCTTGCCGCCGTCGCGCAGATTCTCGTTTGGCTGCACGTTCGACTACAATCACAAAAAATGCAGTTAAATATACTTCCTGTTATAAAAGGGAAATCAGGGAGAACACTTAGAAGTGGACCATTCTGTGAGGACGTTGCGAGCGAGTCAGCGGATTCACTTTTATTGCAGCATGACCAGGGAACAAGACAAAGTGGTCTTCAGAAAGATTGGCCGGGGCAAGCGTCGGAAACACGATCAGCTGGTGTGACCGATTATAACAAGTTAAATGTGTAGAGACCGAAGGCGCATCTGGTAACAAATAAACTTTTAGATTTTTTTAGACACTATTGGTGGCTATATGAATTTCCAGATATTCTGTACTAAATATTGCGGTGTAATCCGTGAGACGGAAATGAAAAGACCAGTTAAGCTGATTTTAAAAGATGCCAACTCCGGCCTTGTATAAACCTTGCGTTGCGGCGTTGCGTCCGCAGAAATAATATCACCTTGAACGGATTTGTTTTGGGAGAAATCAGGCGCGGTAGACGAACTAGAAGTTTTGATAACAGCGCCTGAACAAAGATACCTTGTGGCTGTCCATAACGTCGCCTACATTTTCTGAAAAATGAATCAGAAGATTTGATGAAAAATTATTGGAAACGGAGGAGATGTATCGTGAAGCTTCAGCAACGTCATGGCAGTAAGTTGCCTAAATCTGGACTCATGCGGAATAATTCCAGCCTTTAGATAAAGCCCATTGTTAGCCGCAAAATTCAGCATCCAAAGACAAAGACGCAGCGCTTGCCTTTCCAGTAGTATTAAAGGTAGGCGTATGTATTCTGGACATCCAGAAAAAAGAACATAGCCGAATTCAACAATGGGTCACACGCAAAGTTTAAAAATCCCAGCTGCTCGGATGTCAGCAAGGCTGCGTAATCTTGCGGAGACGAAGCACCCGTTGTCCGCTCTTCTTCAGCTTGGCCGACGTGTTTTTGTAGCGTTTATTCCTGTCGTGTTTGTGATGACGAATTTCCATTCGGGCTGCAGCTTTCTGCCCGTACGCGTCATCGCTTCTCGCATTGCCTCCCTTCGCCTTGTCATCCTCAGTTCCCGACGCCACCGGTCCTACTATCTGGCGCGATTCCACTGCGGACGCCCGGTTGAGGTCGTCAAAGCCGTCGGACGACGAAGGCTTTGGAGCATAAGGCGAGACGTGCTGGTAGTGCGCTGCAGGGGTATGCAGCTGTGTTGCAACGCTACAGGAGGAGCTACGGACTATGCACGCGTGCTCGCTTTCGCTGCAGTTCTTGGACGACTAAGCGAACGCGACAGATACACCTGGATCGACTGAAGGCGCCTCGGCTTTGCCGATGGGCGCAATCGCCTTGTCGGCTTGGCGTGTAGTAGCACAGGCCTTAATGGAGTGGGAGGCAGGTGGGGCTTTAGCTTTCGGCGTCGAAGCGGCAGCTGTGATCGCACGAATGACGAGCTGAGACGACGTAGCCCACTTATCGCATGATTCGGTGAACCAGTGCAGGTCTTCGTACATGCTAGAATCGGCGGCCGTCACGGGCAGAAGCTTCTCACTTTTCGGAGGGCTGGTCGGGGACCGTGTGCACGAAGACTTGCTCGCACAACAGAGCGCCGGTTTGAGCGGTGCCGCCTTCGGTCTTCCCGTGCGCCTTCGTTCGAACATGTCGAGTTCAAATACCCCGAGTTCGCCGGTCGGCGACAGAGCGTAGCTATCTTCTTCACATGGGTCCCACGCGGCCACTTTCTGCTCCGGGGACACAGGCCGTGGCGGGTCGTCGCCAAACTCCAGTGCCCACGAACGCCGTTCGATGTTTCCAGCGAGTTCGAACTGCGCGCTTGTAGCCTCGATCAGGGCACTGGGGTCCAGATGACGCGTACTGCTCAGGTGCTGTAGGTCTGATTCTTCCGTGCGGCCTGTATTGAACCCGTGGGTGATCGCGTAGGGGGTCTGAAGGCAACGCCATGGTGTGGACTCCAGTAGGCCGCTGTTTCCAAGGCAGTGACGCTTCCTTCCTCGTTCTTCAGTTTCTTGCGAGGCCCGCGGGCTATGCGTCCCGAAGGTGCTGCATTTCGAGTGACAAACTGCGATTACCTCCGCTTCGCTTCGGGACAACTCTTCCACTGCTCTCCTGAAGCTGCGACTTGCTGCATTGTATGCAATTGCGGGGTTCGGCATATGGCAGCGGTCTCCCGGAATGCGTATGCTGTCGGCGTTGAGCGCAAGCGGCGCACTGTGGCGCGCAGGAATTCCCGACGCAGCGAAGTCCCCTGTGGTGCTCGTCGGTCGCGGCACCGACGCTATCGCGTGACAGTGCGACGCTCGTGGTCCGTCGTCACCTTTTACGAAACGGTCTAAAATCGACAGTCTTATCTTGCCGGCACCCCGACAAGCTCCGTGCGCCGTCGACGGTTGCGCATCCGCACTGTTAATCTCCGTATATATACGAGTGCGTTCTCGCGTAATTGGCATCGCCCGTTCTTTGGAATCTACCTCCGCTGTGGCTTGAACTGCAACCGGCCGAATCATGCTGGTCCAGGAATGGAGGCTGCCCCAAGTCGATTCCGTTGTATGATGACCAACTCATGTGGTACGGCCTGGCTTGGCTAAACAGGTGGACGAGAAACCAAATTGAGAACGCCACACAAACTTTAGGGGAGATGCCTGCTGCCGTGCTGTCGAGGACACGCGACGCAGGTCCCGGCGCCGGACGGCTTCGGACAAGGTGTGGGTACGTCAGTACCTCTCAGAGTTGGGCGTCCAAGCACGTATCTCAGACGTCCAAGCAGCACATGTTATAGCGGCCCGGCCAGGAACCTGTCACGTCGCTGGGATAATGCACTCGCTGGTTTACGCAGATATTGCGCGCCTGTGAAGAGACGAGAGTTTTCGCAGGCTTAATCCTTCTTCTTCTCTACTTCTTCATGCCGCGCGCCATGATGATGATGATGCCTCATTTAATGGCACACACCCACTGTGGCGGATAGGCCAGGAACCTGGTGGTAATATGATAAAAAGGGGAAATAAATTATTCATCGAACATGAAAAAGAAACCGATAATCAGTGAGACAAACTAGTGTATAATAAGGAAGACAGCCTTGCATAGACAGGAATGGCTACGTGAACCTAATATTAATACCTACAGACGTGAAGAATGAGTAAGTCAAACTCTTAATAACATTAATAATAATATTGAAAATTTTGTTCATTGAATTATTCACGGAAAAACGAAAATGTTAATAGGGCAATTTTTTGTGTCACAGAAGCAATTATAAGTGGCTCGGCAAAAGTTACTGTGGCTGTATCCTAAAATAGTTGCTAAAAGTGATAATACAACAGTACTGCATAAAGGCGATACTTGCTTGTTTGCCTCTAAATGTGGCTCGTACCCACTATGGGGTATTTGTCGGGTGATTGAAGGAAAACAATTATCGGAGTCTTGTAAGGATCACTTTTGAAAATTTTTGAATGACAAAAGAAATTTTTTCATATAAAATTTAAGAATTTAGCAAGGAAATCGTCCTGATTCAATTATCAATTATGTACCCCACAACAGCTGCACCAACATCCCTATGACAATGTCCGAGAGAAGAGGCACCAAAAGCTATGAGGCACCAAAGAGGCACCAAAAGCATCTGAAGCGCTGTGGTAGCGAGAACGTTAGTCCGCCAAGTCTACGTCATGATGGTTTGACAATTTCTGAGGATAGGGATAAGGCCACACTTTTCAATGACTTCTTCAGATCGGTCTTTCGCCCTGATGCACAGGTTAGGGTTGAGTGAAGAAAAGAACAGTGCTTTCCCATGGAGCAGGTAGAACTTTCTTTCAATGGCATATATAAACTATTACAAAACGTTGACGAAAATAAAGCAACAGGACCAGATGGTATCTCTCCAAGGGTTTTGAAACATTTTTCTGAGGCAGTAGCACGTTATCTTTATGTTATATATAAAGAAATCACTAGCTGAAGGGAGGCTTCCCGATGACTGGAAGGTTGCTAACGTTGTCCCTGTTTTTAAAAGTGGCTCTAAATTAGAAGTGTCGAATTACAGACCTGTTTCCCTGACATCGATTTGTTGTAAACTACTTGAGCGTGTTCTATGTTCCGCCTCAATGAATCACCTGACTTCTGTTGGATTTTTTATTCCTAGACAACACGGCTTTCGAAAAGGATTTTCATGTACAACCCAATTAATTGAATTCAATCACGATATAGCGTCGGCTTTGGACAACACAGGACAGATTGATTGTTTATTTTTAGATTTCTAAAAAGCGTTTGATACGGTATCACATTCAGTTTTTATACAAAAGTAGCAGAATTTAAACATTGACAAAGCCGTTTGCAGATGGATTACGGACTGCTTAACATCAAGAAAACAGAGGGTGGTTTTAGGTGCATCATGTTCATGTTTAGTTTCTGTCACTTCAGGGGTACCACAGGGTTCTGTATTGGGCCCACTTCTTTTCCTCGTGTTCATAAATGATATTTCGGATGCAATCAAGAGTAACATTAGAATGTTTGCCGATGCTTGTATATTGTATACTAATTTGATTGACCAAACGGATTCCACACAGCTTCAGGAAGATCTTGATCACGTAGAGGCATGGTGTAAAAATAATGGCATGGTACTAAACAGCAATAAGTGTGTTCACGTCAGCTTTACTAAAAGGGTCAACAGGCTAACGAATCAGTACGTCTTAAACAATGAAGTAATTAGGAAGGAGAACAAATACAAGTATTTGGGCGTTACGTTTTCTGAAGAAGGGACTTGGTATGAACAAATCAACAGTGTTGTTAGCAGGGCAGGAAAAGCCCTTGGCTTTCTACAACGAAACCTTAAACATGTGACTGAAGAAGTTCAACAGACCGCATACCATGCCTATGTCAGACCTAGACTGGAATATGCCTGTCCTGCGTGGGACCCGTTTCACAAGGTACATATTGATGCACTTGAACAACGTATTCAGTCTATTGCAGCCAGATTTGTTCTGGGGAGGTATGGTCGGTACGAAAGTTCTAGAGCCATGAAAAGAGAACTTAAGTGGCAATCTTTAAAAGAGCGAAGATGTAATCTTAGACTTAAGTTTTTTTATTCAATTTATAACAAGCAAACAGGGATCAATGCTTCAGATTCTCTACGACCGGTGCATTATCAGTCCTCCCCTTTGAATCACCAATTTATTGTTCGGTCAAAGACCCCCAGGACCGATTTGTTGAAAAATTCATTTTTCCCTAAAACGATTTCTGAATGGAATTTGTTGCCACCAGACTTGGTTGGCCGCAAGACTGCGGATTTATTTTATGAATGTTTGTGCCCCCGCAATAACGCCAACAAAGGCGCTGCGGGTAATTTCAAATAAAAAAAAGAATATTGGGTATAGTTAAATTTAATCTAGCACTGTTAAATTTTTCTTCTAAAGGATGTTTTCTTAATGAGGAAAAACGGTGGCATGACAGGAAGAAGTGTTCTATTGTTTCGTCTTCACCACAATATGAGCACAAGGAGGAGGGCGCCAGACCAGAGGCGATACTTGATTACGAAGCGGAATTTCCAAACATCGTTCTCGTTCAGTAGAAAACCGCCGACACGATAGTAAAAAGTGGTCGATGGATTACGGCTCATTGCAGAGGTAGCATAAAGGGGATACCGCCCGACCACATTTGTCCAAGTAAAAAAAATGTGGTGGATTACGGCAACGCAGCCTTGTAAATGACACTTCGAATTTCGAATTCGAATTCGACAGAGTCGGTTCGGAAAGTCACGGCGTCGGGCACGGCGCTCACGCGCCCTCTGTCGTCAGTCGGCTTGCTGAGAAGGCAAAACGCGCGCGGCGCGCTCTCCGAAGGGGCTCTCCGGTTCAAGGCCGTTCGGTGGCGATTCACCACTATTGCGTTACGCACGAATGGGTCTTTCTTTCGCCTCTTCGCCGGTCCAAATGCCTTGAAAACTAACGAAAAAAATGCGTCACTTACAGAGCAATTGCCTTCGTATGAATTTATTTTTTCAGAATGCCAATAATGTGTGTGTGTGTTTTATAGCGAAGCTGTATACCTCTACCAAACATGATACTTGGTAGCGCAAAACTCGAAATAAAAGACAACAGAGAAAGACGAGAGGAAAGGAAAGACGAGCGCTACACGCTAGCGCGCACGGACGGACGGACGGACGGACAGACGGACAGACAGACAGACAGACAGACAGACAGACAGACAGACAGACAGACAGACAGACAGACAGACAGACAGACAGACAGACAGACAGACAGACAGACAGACAGACAGACAGAGAGACAGAAAGACAGACAGACAGAGAGACAGAAAGACAGACAGACATACAGACAGACAGACAGACAGACGGACGGACGGACGGACGGACAGACGGACAGACGGACAGACGTAAAACCCCAGGAAGAAGACCAATGGTGGCAACTTGACCAACTTCGTTTAGAAGATGGGCTCCACAGGAAATGTGCATATCGGCACCAAATTCTTCGCCGACAGCTGCCTTAATGTTCTGCCCGCCATCGGTGATGACAGCCCAGACCTTCTTGTTGTCAATATTCCACTCGTTGCAGAATTCGCGCATTGCTGCGTGAAGATTCAAACTTGTTTTTCTTTCTGGCATGTACTTAACGCCAGCTTCGACATTTACTAGTTTGGTACCTAAAACAGCAAAACATTGTTTATTAGGAGTACGCACAGAAGATATGGTAACGCGTCATGGCAAAGGAAAACGGTTTCTCATTTTTCAAATTTTCCTGAAAATATTTACCGTCTCTTAAAGTGAACCGTGAGGCCTAGGTACGACCGCATTGTACTTTCATGTGTACAAAGATTAGCCGTGAGGTTAAGATGACCACCTGCTTGAATTCTCTATCCATAATGTGCTCTGAGCTCCTCGTATTTGGCCTCGAGGCTCTTTCAGGCAGTATGCTCAGTGGGAGGCTTGTAGTGTGGCTGCAATGCCTTCACGAACGTCTTGAAGCCATCCTTCTCGGTTGTGCTCAGAGTCAAGTCGTCGTGCGCGATCATGTATCCGAGAGCGTCAGTAGGATGCTTTTCATGGAGCTCCTCCTGAAAAACACCAACAGATAAAGCCACGTTGTCGTAGCCCTCGATAATTTCCTCTTCTCGCTCTGCGAAAGTCCCCGATCGCGAGTACAAAGACTTACTTGCAAACACAATAGCACTGGAGAGGCACTTTTCCATGGGTCCCGCAAACGAGCAAGAAACTGAGCCTCGAGGGATTGTATAGGCATTAGTGGTTGTTCTAGTTGCATCCCCAGTGAATATCTTACGTGAATTTGTTACATTGGTTACAAGGGTTTTGCAAAAGCTCTACTCCGATATCACTCGTTTTTTTTTTTTTGAGAGCCCTGAGAAATATATCAATTTTATCCGCTTTATATGTACTATTAGGTGCAAGTGAGAGAACTGTGATATCGTTTTGATTGCTGAGTCACAATGTTGCAAACATGATAGTTTTGTTTTCTGAAAATTTCCTATTTTTGCCACTGTTTATTAAAAAATGACGAAATGAAGAAAAAATTCGAAACCTACAATCACTATATTTTTAACTTTTTCTTTCAAATGCAACAAAATCTCATAAAATTTGGTGCAGTGATTGCCGATAAAAACGATTTCTCCTTTCTCATGTATTTAGATAGGAGACCCCGAACTTCCTGTTAAATAGCGAATGAATAAACACTTAGCTGGACAGGCTGATTGGCGCCTGGAGCAGGAGGAGGATCGATGACATGGTCGCCTTTCTATGTAGGACGCCACTTTGACACTTTAATAAATTTTATACGTGCAGCAAGTGGTATCGCAAGGCTTCCGTCACCGGCTTAGAATACTGCTTGCCGCATTTATCAGATTTGGCACTCTTCATCTTCCCATATTCAATCAACAATGTCCAAACCGCACTTCTCTTCCGATCGCATGGCATTATGGCTTGACAAACGTAGCAAAAAAATGCGCACGAAAATGCAATCGCGACTTCAATACAAAGAGCGGCCCGCACCTGTTTACGCTAATGGCCAACCAACACACATAAAGGTTTGAGGGGGAGGCGGTAGATGGAGTGGGAGTAGAATGGGCATGGAGGAAGGAGAAATTAGAAGGGAGCATCGCAGCACGACTGACGTCAAGAAGTAATGGCTCAACACGTGATCGCCACATCAGAGTGCGCGGTAGGTTTAAGGCTCCTTCTCTGCAGGGTGCAGGGCAGCAGCGCAGTTGAACGGGTGTGGAGCGATTTGAAACTGCTGCGAACCAAATACTATCCGCCAATACGTTGTCTCTCAGAGTCACGTGTCGTGAAGACCCTATACTGCGAGGTAAAAAGCGAAGGAAATGGCTTGAGGGTGAGTTTGCTTACCAGGGTGAGTTTGCTTACCAAAGACTTGCTGCCTCATGTATTGCTCTCTCCTAGTTAATTTCCTCATCCACGGGGGCGGCTTCCCTCCAGCCCCAGGTAGCCTGTGTGACGCGGGCAAGCGGGGAAGCGCTTGGCCAGCTCGGCAGGACTCGGGAAAACAGTCGACAGTCACTCTCGGTCTTCGCAGCTTGCTGTCGTTGCTCGTACTCCGCATTCTATAATACGATTACAAAATGTTCGCCCTACTTTTTCACTGCCTGAAAAACGATTAATCGAACTGGTTTAATCGAATAAACCGTATAAATGAAAGGTAGACATCGATGACGATTAATCGATTTGCGGCATACGTTTAGTCGATTAATCGATTAACCGTTCATCGACATTACCATCCCTAGTCGGCCGACTCACCCGGCTGCTGCGTACGGCGGTGAAAGCCAGCTGACTCGTACAGCTCGTTCGGCGGGTGGACGAAGTGGTCGTTGAACGCCTTCTTTACGGCGACGACGTCCTTCAGGTCCGCGTCTGCCAGCCTGGCGGACGCGAGGACCACCCTGGCTTGAGAGCCCATGCAGTAGAGCATAGAGCGCACCTGGACCTCCGTCGGAGCGGCGTATAGTCAGGTGGCGAACGAGTAGTCCTCGTACTGCAGCAGCCAGGTGGGCCCGGAGCGGGGGTTGTGAAAGTCAAACGCAGGTGGTGGACGCAGCTGGGCCATGCCATGTAGAGAGGCAGTGGCCGACGAAGAAGCGAGCGTTCCGGTAGAGCCTGTACCGGTGGCCATGGCGAAGGAAAGGTGACTTCCTCGACGGAGAGTAGCGGGGCCAGGGCCTGTGTCGAAGCCGCGAACACGGGATCAGCCGAGACGCGATCCCACTTCTGACACCATGTCGAGCGGGCGAGTGACACAGCAGCTAGCTCTCCGGGCGCGGAAGTGCCCAACAGCATTTATTGAACCCTTATATAGCCGAGGACGCAGTGCTGCCATCTAGTGATACTGCCGTACACTAGAGATGGGCAAAACGGCTCACTTCAGTGAGTGGCTCGGAACGGCTCAGCTCACTGAAATGACCGTGTTCATT